>NC_142414.1:1447500-1467500 GCF_059516105.1 Syngnathus floridae | reverse complement strand
GAAGGTTTGTGTTAGAGATTTGCTCACTCCAACTTACTCCTTACTTATTACTTGCAAGAACCACACGGGAGACAAGTAAGTCCTTTTTGGACACCTGCAGGTGGAGAGTTCACTCGCTCCAGAATGAAGTCTGAACCCTCGTTCCTGCGATGGGATATTTATTAAGAGAAACAGAGTGGGGGTTTGGGTAAACTGGCTAAAGCCCTTGTCCTCTAGTCTAAACATGTCAGGGGATGTTTTACGACTTTGTGATGAGGACAAGGTAAGGTATTTATTACCTGTTGCATTCCAACATAATCCTATGATAAAGATAACCTGGAAAACCCTAACATCTCCCTCCTGTTTTATCATATGATTATGCTACCCCAAATAACAAAGACAAGTAAGAAAAAAAACACATATATATGTATAATGAAGAAAGAAGAATAGGAAAAATAAAAAACAACAAACAATGATAGCAACACTTTCCAGTGAAGATGAGGCATTACCTCAACACCCCAGATCAAACTTATTGTGTAAGCGAAAAACCTGCTGGCCAGATGTCATTAGCAGGAAAATTCTTACACGGCCCCTTTGCCACAGGCGACCAGAATGCTATCTATAAAAAATAAAAAGAAAAACACAGAAACAATACATCATTGTATCCATCACTTGCGAAGCATTTTCGATGGTCAAATCAACAAGTTTCCGTAATACATGCTCAACAGAACAGCATCTACGCAATCCACGTCTCATTATCATTATCACATCTGTCACGTCTAAGAAGTTGTATATGTGCTCGCGTTTTCGTCAGCTGATGATGTTCTAGTCTGTAGGTGAGGTCTGTCACACACTGGCGCACACACTCGTGTCCAGTTGGCAGGCAGCATCGGACTACTCTTGTGACCACAAAACCATGATCCGTACTGAACAGGCACGTGCAGTCATAGGATGCAGGTGAGGCAGTGCCTCTGAACTTCTGGATGAAGTAGGTCCCGTCCGATGGTGCAGCCATGTCGGTAGTAGAGCCCTTACACCTTGAAAACGGCTCTCTCATCCTGGCACACAGCGGTGATGTCCAAAGCCCCCATCCAGTTTCCTCCTGGAGAGCAGTCGTCGTTAATGCATTTGTGGGTGCTGCAACCTTGGATGCAACATGTGTAGTCAGCAAGACTTGGAATGGTCCCTCCCGTCGTGGCTGGCCCAGTTCCTTCTTTTGATGACCTCGATGTAGACCCAGTCTCCTGGATTGATGGGGTTGTCGACCTGTGAGGAGGAAAGATCAAGCGGCAGTAAATTTGTCTTTGACACAGTTTGAGCGTCCTGATCATATAATCTGCCAAGGACTGCTCTTTATCTGTTGCTTGCAACTCTCGTAGTCAATTGTAGTGCCCATTTAACTGGTAAATAGGAGTGTTTGCGGGAAGAGTTTGAACACCTCCTAATGATTCCCTTTAACCAAAAACTATCTATGACAGGGGCGTTCCCATTTATTGCCTCCTGGTTTGAAATAAATTGTCTTACCCATGCCTTCTTTCTCCTCACAAGCTCGCACCCACACAGGGTGTGAACACACACACACACACACACACACACACACACACACACACACACACACACACACACACACACACACACACACACACACACACACACACACACACACACACAAAGGGATTCTAATTCATCTCTCATGTAGCTTCTTTTGATAGAATCTCCTATCGGCAACTGTATAGCAGACGTTTTAGCATATAATCCCATACTCTGCTCTCTCGCTTCTACTTTTTCATGTCGGTGCAGTCGTAGGTGGCCCCTATTGCAGTCATTGTCTTGTTAACTGTCGCCTTGTGACTCCTATGCATGATTGTGTGAATGTCAAAAATTGAACGTACCTAACTTTCTGACCATCCAACCTCCACTGTGGTACAAAAAACCTTACTATTGTATTGAGTAGGTACATTGAGCAACCTAGCTTCCTCCTGACTGCCAAATGTCCTGTTCTAAAATTTATATAACTCGACCTCTACGTTTTAAGCTTGATGAGCCAAAATATCAGATCTTGCTCTTGTTTCCTACCGTTTTAGCCTATTTGTTTTATCCAAATCCGTTCAATCTCTGATTATAATGCTTTTCTCTGTAGCCCTACGTATTTGTCAAATTTTTATTTATTTATTTATCAAATCTCCTCAGTTCTGTCAAACTCAGTGCACAATGAATCTCCCTTCCACTTTGAACCAAGCTTCACCACATTTGGTAACGCCGTAGCAAGGAGTGCGATTTGGTTGTCGGACACTCCAAGTCCATATCTTTTTGCCGCACGTCACCCTCTCAAGTTGGTGTTCTTTTGTTGTTGCTTCAGAGCGACCCCATCCATCACTCTTGAATGAGTCCATTGTTCAAATGAGTCAATTTTCATCATTGTGAGTTCCTCCGCTTTTCTCGTCCCCGAGGATGTTGTCCGTCCTCCGGAGTGTACTTGTCCCCCTCCAAGCACAGGAGTCTTTTCTTGTCCTTTGCCAAAGGTCAAAGGTGCTTCAGAGCCAGGCACCATTTTGTAGTTGTTCACGGCTGCAGGCGAAGACTCGGATTGGGTTTCAGGGACCCTGACACTGAGAATGACAGGCTGGGACGTCAAACTTGTAAGAATATCTCCAAATGTAGCTGCTGCCATCAATTTGCTGGTAACATTTATTTACCAAACTTCAAATTACAGCGGTCTCGTTTTTATATTGTAAATCCTGCAACTCATCCTATTTTTTGAGCTACATTTTATCTATAGTTCCAATTTAATCGGACAGTATGTTGTCTTCAGTATCATTATTGAAAATCAACTCATCGAGGTCTGCTTTCCACATCAAGCCCTGATCTGTATGTCTTGACCTCTCACATGTTATTGTCATGCTTGCTCAAAAATGTGACTTCGAGTATGGTGCTGTGAATTCTCAATCTCCCCAATGAAATTGGATCCCACCTCGTAGTTCTTATCGTTCTCATGTTCCTGTTAGCCTGCAATTGTCCAAATCAAAAATGTTTTCTTTTAACTGTCTTTCTTTTGAACCTCTAAATCTCTCGTGTTGCTAACCTATCTACACCAAAACAAAAAATTTACCACAGTATAACACCAAATGTATTCGAAAATTCATTGTCATAAAGTGTTGTATTCTTACTATCTTCCACTATCTGTCCTACTCACTCCCTCCTTTTGAGGCTTGGCAACGCCCATGCCTCACACCTTGACAAACTTTTTGGGAGAATGCGTTCTGTACTACATATGATTCCATCATCATTTAATTTGACTTTCTTTCCAAAACGCTTCTCAATTTCTCAGTTCACACATCTTCTACATGTGTTACTGGTTCTCCAGTTTTTTTTCTAGTTAATTATCAATATTTCGATCTCTTTGTGTGTCTTGACATGCAGAGGGATTGACAATAAAGGAGACTTTGACTTTGACTTTGAATCCAAAAGCTACGTGTTTCTTTCTAACATTCAACCTGCTCAAAATCACTCTTTCATCAAAGTCGCTCTACTAATTTTCTATAGTAGTCGCCAACGACTTCAACCATTCAACCTTTCATTCAGGCAATCATTCATCAATGCTCATCATATGCATCTCACACAGTCTCCAAAAAGGAGTCATACTATCACATTGGTCCCAATTCATCCAAGCTCACCACACAACATTCATATATCATTTTCAACTCAGGTTTCCTGGTAGAACAATCCACCAGTCCAAAAAACTTAACTAAAACAAACAACTGGCAAATTAATCTGAATTTTTTTCTTTGTTTTTTTTAAATTTGAAGAACTCAATCTCTCAGATTTAGCTTGCATTTAGAATTTTGTATAATCTTATAACACAACCAATCAATTATTCCTATTAGATGTAGCATTGCAAAATCTTAAATTCACAATTTAGCTTCTTCCAATTCCTGAAAGCATGTTCTGTCGTTTTTTTTTTTTTTTTTTTTTTTTTTTTCTTTCTTCATCGAATTTCTCATGTGAGCTCGACACTTAACATGCACTAGTGTGGATTAGTTTCTGCTCGCAAACAGATTTCTCTCTTTTCCTCTCATTTTTATCTGTCAAAATTGTTTCTGTTCTGCGGTGTAAATTGAATAGACAACAGTCTAGCAAATTTCTTTATATTAAAAGTAGCCAATCTTCATCAATTTGGGACTTTAACTTTAACTTTAACACATACGCACACACATGCACAGCTCTCGCGTGCAGAAGGTAGGTCTCAGCAACAATGATTCGTCACAGGCTGGCCATTTCCTGTGGCCGATCATGAGCTGGTCCCTCCCATGCACACGAGGACAGCACATTCTAATTTTATTTATTTATCTTCTAGAAGCAAGTTGCATTTCTTTACCACTTGATTTGCATATTTTAACTTTAGTGTAACACAGATTGAGCTCTAGTCATTTGTAATTTGGGCATACAAACAGCATTGTCATACTTCTTGGATGGACAAGACTTCTAATAATCTAAAAAAATTCTAATAATCTGACAATGACATGTTTTGCTGTCATATGGGCATCTATTCTTTCTTTCTCTGTATGAGCATAAGCGGTCAAAGAGGAGGAAGCTTGTCATGCTAAAAATTTGGCTTTTCCTCTGCCCCTTCCTCCACCCTTTGATTGATATTGCTTTGCAGAACGACACTCTCGTGCAAAGTGTCCTCGTCTCCCACAGTTCCAACAGTTGTCTGAATCTGATGGGGGTTTTGATTTGAATGGTGGCTTGCGACGTTGTTGGTATCTAACTCTTCCTCTGCCCCTTTGGGAACTTTGGTAGAAGATTGTTGTATCTTCATTTAGATCATTATCATCATCTAGATGAAATACATCAAAACTTCTGCCTTTCTCAATCCCTTTGTCAGCGTCTCTGGGCCACTGCATGTTTTTTGTAAACCAAGCAGTGTCCGCTTCCACCAAGTGTTTTCTCACCCAACTGCCCAAGTCAGGGGGGAAACCAGTGAGGAGCGGAATTTTAAGATGTTGCTGATAAGCACTCTCATCTGCATCATTGAATGGGATGCCGCTATGTACCCAGAATTCTTTTTCAAATCTCAATTGAATGGCGGCTTCATCACTTTTCAACTTTCTATCTTTTGTCTTTTGGATTGGTTCTCTTCTTTCTTGTGAAGCTTTCAACCACATTTTAGCACAATCCAATTCTCTCTCTTTTCTTTTCTTTTTCAGCCCATTTTTCTTTTTATTCACACTCTCTTCTAAAACATCAACTACTATCTTCCACACTTCAACTCTCAACTTCCCTTCTACTCCATACTTTTTCTTCCACTTCGGCATATATTGCATACAATTAAGAAATCTACTCGCCATGTACTTCTCATCTCCGTCAAGAGGTAGAGATTTACCGTTTTTATTTCCCATCTTAATTCTAGTAGTTTAAGGTTTTACAATTTTTTTTTCAATTTTTTTTCTTTGAGGATCCTCAATGCAGGTTTAAATTGACCTTTCAACAGATTACTAGCCTGTTTTATTGCCGTGGATCAACGCTAGAACTGCTTTTTAGTCAATTTATCCTACCAGTCACACACTCAATCACACAAGTTATCCCTGCCTACGCGAAGTCCTCCTTTTAAAAAAAAGGAGCTGCTTCATCCAGTGAGGGGACTCTACAACACCCCCCACCTTCCCTGGGAACTAAAGACAACAGTCCTTGTCCCCAGCCCTGCCAACGCGAAGTCCTCCTTTTAAAAAAAAAGGAGCTGCTTCATCCAGTGAGGGGACTCTACAACACCCCCCACCTTCCCTGGGAACTAAAGACAAAAGTCCTTGTCCCCAGCCCTGCCAACGCGAAGTTGTACTCTTTAGAATAGTGGTCGTCAAATAATGAACCACGGAGGTACTGAGATTTTATAACAGTTTGAGAACCACTGCTCCAAAAGAGACACCTCATCCAGAGGGGGACTCTACAACACCCCCTCCTTCCACAAAATGTACTTTTTCCTGTGCACTTCTACCTTTTTACGCGTTTCACAAACAACAACACAATCACACAACTTCAGGCCTTTAACTTACTTGTCCCCTTGGTTCGTTGCACTGCCGGGTCCCGTCAATCCACCTCTGTCAGACGAAGGCAGACCTAAGATGCTGGCCCAGCGAAGAATTCTCTTCCCAGGACTTTCTTCTCCAGGTCCTCCTAATGGACGCTGGCTTGTCGACAATGCAGCACGTCCTCCTTCGTCAGCCAGATAGCGGGTATGAGGGATCCCGGGTTTAGGCACCAAAATGTTAGAGATTTGCTCACTCCAACTTACTCCTTACTTATTACTTGCAAGAACCACATGGGAGACAAGTAAGTCCTTTTTGGACACCTGCAGGTGGAGAGTTCACTCGCTCCAGAATGAAGTCTGAACCCTCGTTCCTGCGATGGGATATTTATTAAGAGAAACAGAGTGGGGGTTTGGGTAAACTGGCTAAAGCCCTTGTCCTCTAGTCTAAACATGTCAGGGGATGTTTTACGACTTTGTGATAAGGAGGACAAGGTAAGGTATTTATTACCTGTTGCATTCCAACATAATCCTATGATAAAGATAACCTGGAAAACCCTAACAGTTTGCAGTTTAGCGGTGATGTGTTTGGTGGTCCTCCATGTTTCTGATCCATATAGCAGCACTGTTCTTATGTTGGAGTTGAAGATTTTGAGTGAAATGTTTTTGGTTTTCTAGATCTTATCTAATATGTTGAAGGCTGTCCTTGCTTTCCCTATTCTTGATTTCACATCTTCCTCCGTTCCACCGTCCACTGCAATTACACTTCCCAGGTATGTGAATTTGTCTACCTCTTCCAGCGGGCAGCCCCTGAGGTTAATGGGGTTTGTGTTTTTGTTGTTTACTCGCATTATTTTGGTTTTTGCTCCGTTTATTTTTAGTCCCAGTCCTGCTGCTGTTTTTTCGAGTTGTTGAGTTTTCTCCTGTATCTGTCGGTGGATGTATGAGAGTAGAGCAATATGGTCAGCAAAGTCCAGGTCTTCTAGTTGTTCTGTCAAAGTCCATTGGATGCCTGTCTTTTTAAAGTGGGTAGTTTGTTTCATGATCCAGTCAATGCATAGGAGGAATAGAAAGGGGGAAAGTAGACATCCCTGTTTCACTCCAGTGAGCACGGTGAATGTTTTCTGTGTTGGTCCCTGGTGCAGCACTTGGCACTGCATGTCCTGATATGAGCTTTTGATGGTGTTGATGAACTTATGGGGTATTCCGTAATGTGCTATTAAGCTCCATAATAGCTTCCGGTCTACATTGTCAAACGCCTTTTCGAAGTCTATGAAATTTACGTAAGCCGGAATGTTCCATTCTCTCTATTGTTCTATAATGATCATAAGGGTAGCAATTTGGTCAATACATGATCTTCCACTTCTGAAACCAGCTTGATTTTCTCTGAGCTCCTCGTCAACCCCTATCTGTAGTCTTTCTAAGATGATGCGGCTTACACTTTGCTCAGTGTTGATAGCATCATGATGCCTCTGTAGTTGTTGCAGTCTCTAAGGTCTCCTTTTTTGGGGGATGACAGCAATAAGCCCATCTTTCCAGTTTGCTGGTATGTTTTCTTCCTCCTCCCATATTTTCCTGATGAGTGTGTGGAGCATGGTGGTTGTAGTTTCAATATCCGCCTGTAGGGCTTCTGCTGGGATTTCATCTGGCCCTGCGGCTTTGCCACGTCGGAGCATCATGATAGCCATCTTTACCTCTCATCTTATTGGGGAGGCGCAATTGATTTTGAGTTGGTATGCTGCTGGTGGGATCTCTATTACTTGGTCGGGCGATGGTTTATTCAACAGCTCGCTGAAATGCTCTGTCCACCTTTGGTATTGTTCCTCCTTGGTGGTTCGTCCCTCTTTATTTCGGATTTGTGTGTTGTTCAGTCTGAACTTCCCAGCTAGTTTCCTGGTGGTCATGTAGAGTTCCTTGAGATTATTTTGTGCTGCTGCTTCCTGTGCTTCTTTAGCTAGTGCCTCAATGTAATTTTTCTTGTCCCGTTTGGCACGTTTCCTTACTTCCTTGTTTGCTTCCTCGTAGTCCTTGTGGGCTGCGGCCTTTCTCACTCGTGTCTTGCATTTGTTTAGTGTGTCCTTTTTGGCCCTCCTTACTTCTATTTTTTTCCAGGGTTCTGTTAATAGCCAAGGTTTATGGTTTGTTGTCCTTTTCCCTAAAACTTCCAGACAGGTCTCCTTCCATACACTTTTCAGGCTGTTCCAGTACTCCTTCACTGGTTGTTCTTGCAGGGCTTGAAATCCGTTCTGGAGGGTGGTTTTATACAGCTCAGTTGTTCCAATGTCCTGGAAGAGCTGGATGTTGTACTTTGTTCTGTTCCCAGAAGGGGTATTGCGGCGCTTTAGCTTGAGTTGGAGTTTTGCAGCTAGTAGGTGGTGGTCTCATCCAGCGTCTGCCCCCCTCTTTACTCTCACATCCAGGAGAGACCGTCTGAACTTCCACCATATTAATAATAATAATAATAATAATAATAATACCATTGAATTTGTCCTTGACAGCAACAAGCCTGTATTGTATTGGCTTGTAACAATTTAGACAATGTTTATGATGAAAATAGTATTGCAATTGATAATTCTTTTCACAACAGACATATGTACATTGTATACATTTTACATTGTATACATTTTACCGTGCAGGATTTTAAATGTGCCTAAGGTATTGTGAATTCACATTGTGCTATCACTGTAACATGCAATACAAAAACAAATAGGAACTATCAAAAATAATTTGAATTATCACATTTCTCAGTTGTGAATAAAGTTCCAGAGCACTAAGTGCATCCACAGGTGGGTTCCAGCCGTTTACAGCAATCAGGATAATGAAAAGTTCAAACAAAGTCACATCACATGAATACTGCCCTTTTGTGGTGCTCTCCGACTTGCACAATGCAACTTCATCAGAAAGGACAGGTTGAAGTTTGTTCTCCGCTCCACATAGTTGTGGCATGGAGTATGAGAAAACGGGGACGTCCCCCTACCTACCTACCTACCTACCTACCTACCTACCTACCTACCTACCTACCTACCTACCTACCTACCTACCTAACCAGTGACGTGCAGTGAGGTTCATGACTGGGGAGGCACTGACGTCACCCCCCCACCGATAAAATTTGTCCGGCACCTAACCGTGTCACAAAATAGGTTGGGGAACGCTGCTCTAGTGTGGCTTAATCATTATTTAATTTGAACTATTTTAATTAAAATCTCATATCAGCAGTCTTCAAACATGTTTTCGATCATGCATACCACTCTGTTCCGAAGTCCCGTTGTCCGAATAAAACCTTTTAACTCCGGAGTTGCTCTTCCTTTACTGATGACCTCTTGCTTCGACCGAAAATCCATAGTTGAAAATCGTTTGGATATGTAATCCTCCATTGTTTTTACGAAATGTAAAAACGAAAAAACAAACAGAAAAAAAACCCGAATGGAGCCTTAACTGCTACCTCAGTAGAAACATTTAAGACACGTTTAAAGTCACATTTCTATGACATGGCCTTTAAGTAAGCACACTATTGGCCTGTAGGAGACCAATGGGAACATGTTGATCTGTATCCTTGTCGATGATTGGCTTAGAGCTGTAAGAACAGCTCTAACCAGGCTTTATCTCAATCTCCTGCTAGTATCCATTTCGTCTGTGTCAGCAGAATCAGCAGTGTTAGAGTGTTGCTCACTCTAATTTATTTGCAAGAACCACACGGGAGACTTGCAAGTGGGGAGATCGTTCGTCACTGTGCATACAGCGATGTTCGAACGAAGTCTGACTTTGGATTCTTGCAAGAGCATATTTATTGAGAGAAGCAGGGTGGGGGTGAGATTGAACATGTTTGGTGGTCACTCAGCAACTGGTTAATCAGTGTAGAGGGTCCCAGCTCATTGTTTTACAAGGTCGTGGAAACAGAAACTAGTGGAGCATTGTAGATGACTAAGCAAGAATGTTTCCACACCATTTGGAAAGTTTCAAAAACTGAATGGTTAAACTTTTCAGAGTCAAGGAAAGGTAAAAGGTTTAAACAAAGTTAATAATTCTAGTCTACATTCCAACATAATCATACGATCAAGATAATTTGTCAACCCTACCAAGCACCATCTCCGATTCGCGCTTCGTTTTGTTGTCACAAATGAGGAAGGACAACCAAATGCAACATGGGCTCTTTATTTGGGGAAAGTTTAAAGGAAACAAGGAGGGTTGGAATGCCGGCGGGGCAAGACTACGAGGCAAGCTGACGAGCCGGTCAGCGAGCTCGCGTCGTGCGTCATCGAAGCAATTTAAAGCTATTTAAAAAGTATTTAAAGATACAGTAAAGTGTTTAAAAGTAAAATAAAGTGCTTAAAAATTAAAATTATAAAAGTCTTGTGCGGATGCCCTCGCACTGGGCTGCGGGGGCATGTCAGCTGGTCAGCACGGCAAGAGTAGAGGGGAGCCGTGATACCTTTACACTTTAAAATGTTTAAAAATGCGTTTAAAATAAAATAACGTATTTAAAAGTAAAATAGAGTATATAAAAATAAAGTTATAAAAGTCTTGTGCGGATGCCCTCGCGCTGGGCCGCAGGTCAGCCGGCCATCACGCAATGGCAGAAAGGAGCCGGACACGTTAAAACTTCAAAAAAGGTTCATAAAAGTCTTGGGTGGATATTGTAACAATATATTTACTCTTATTTATTTAAATAAATAAGAATGTTTCTGAAAGGGGGCGACTTCGTGGGGCACTGGTTAGCACGTCTGCCTCACAGTTAGGAGGGTGCGGGTCGATCCCCCTCCGTGAGTCGTCACCTTATCGTGTTATCTGGGGCTTTATGCCCCTGGTATGGTCACCCATGGCAAAAGAGTCCTAGGTGAGGGGCCAGACAAAGCACGGCTCAGAAGACAGCTTATGACGAGTAAAATATATGGACCTAGTTTTCCCTCGCCCGGACGCTGGGTCACCGGGGCCCCCCTCTGGAGCCAGGCCTGGAGGTGGGGCTCGAAGGCGAGCGCCTGGTGGCCGGGCCTTCGCCCATGGGGCACAGCCCGAAATGAAAACGTGGGTCCCCCTTCCCATGGGCTCACCACCTGTACGAGGGGCCAAAGGGGTCGGGTGCAAAGTGAGCTGGGCGGCGGCCAAAGGCGGGGACCTTGGTGGTCCGATCCCCGGCTGCAGAAGCTGGCTCTTGGGACATGGAATGTTACCTCTCTGGCTGGAAAGAAGTTTGGGCTCTGGTACAATCCCTCTCGAGAGGGGCTGGATTCTCTTACACTCTGGAGTTGCCCACGGTGAGAGGCGTCGAGCAGGTGTGGGCATACTTATTACTCCCCGGCTGGGGTTCACCCCGGTGAACGAGAGGGTAGCCTCCCTCCGCCTTCGGGTGGGGGGACAGGTCCTGACCGTTGTTTTTGTCTATGCACCAAACAGCAGCTCAGAGTACCCACCCTTTTTGGAGTCCTTGGAAGAAGTGCTGGAGAGCGCTCCTTCTGGGGACTCCATCATTCTACTTTTTGACTTCAATGCTCACATGGGCAATGACAGTGAGACCTGGAAAGGCGTGATTGGGAGGAACGCCCCCCCCCCCCCCGATCTGAACCCGAGCATTGTTCTATTATTGGACTTCTGTGCTTGACACGGATTTTCTATAATGAACATCGTGTTCAAGCATAAGGGTGTCCATGTGTGTACTTGGAACCAGGACACCCTAGGCCGCAGTTCGATGATCGACTTTGTAGTCATGTCATCGGATTTGCGGCCGGGTGAAGAGAGGGGCGGAGCTGTCAACTGATCACCACCTGGTGGTGGTTTTGCTCCGATGGTGGGGGAAGATGCCGGTCCAACCTGGCAGGCACAAACGCTCTGTGAGGATCTGCTGGGATCGTCTGGCAGAATCCCCTGTCAGGAAGAGCTTCAACTCCCACCTCCAGCAGAGCTTTTCCCACGTCCCTGGGGAGGCGGGGGACATTGAGTCTGAGTGGACCATATTCCGCGCCTCCATTGTTGAGGCAGCTAACCGGAGCTGTGGCCGTAAGGTCGTTGGTGCCTGTGTGGCGGCAATCCCCGAACCCGCTGGTGGACATCGGCGGTAAGGGATACCGTCAAGTTGAAGGAGTCCTATCAGGCCGTTTTGGCCTGCGGGACTCCAGAGGTACCGGATGGCCAAGTAGAACGCGGCTTCGGCAGTTGCTGAGGCAAAAACCCGGGTGTGGGAGGAGTTTGGCGAGGCCATGGAGAATGACTTCCGGACGGCTTCGAGGAAATTCTGGTCCACCATCCGGCGTTTCAGGAGGAGGAAGCAGTGCACCGTCAACACTATTTACAGTGGAGATGGCGTGCTGCTGACCTCGAATCGGGGCGTCGTGAGTCGGTGGGGAGAATACTTCGAAGACCTCCTCAATTCCACCAACTCGCCTTCCATTGTGGAATCAGGGCCAGGAGACTCTGAGGCGGACTCTCCAATCTTTGGGGTCGAAGTCACTGAGGTAGTTAAAATACTCCTCGGTGGCAAGGCCCCTGGGGTCGATGAGATCCGCCCGGAGTTCGTAAGGGCTCTGGATGTTGTGGGGCTGTCATGGCTGACACGCCTCTACAACATTGCGTGGACATCAGGGACGGTGCCTCTGGATTGGCAGACTGGGATGTTGGTTCCCTCCGCGAGTCGTCACCTTATCGTGGTGGAGGGGTTTGCGTGCCCCTATGATCCTAGGAGCCATGTTGTCGGGGGCTTCATGCCCCTGGTAGGGTCACCCATGGCAAATGGGTCCTAGGTGAGGGGTCAGACAAAGCACGGCTCACCCAAGCCCCTTATGATGAAAACCATAAATGGACTTTGTTTTCCCTCGCCCGGACGCGGGTCACCGGGGCCCCCCTCTGGAGCCAGGCCTGGAGGCGGGGCTCGAAGGCGAGCGTCTGGTGGCCGGGTCTTCGCCCATGGGGCCCGGCCGGGCATAGCCCGAAATGGAAACGTGGGTTCCCCTTCCCATGGGCTCACCACCTGTTGGAGGGGCCGAAGGGGTCGGGTGCAATGTGAGCTGGGCGGCAGCCAAAGGCAGGGACCTTGGCGGTCTGATCCCCGGCTGCAGAAGCTGGCTCTTGGGACATGGAATGTCACCTCTCTGGCTGGAAAGGAGCCCGAGCTGGTGTGCGAGGCAGAAAGATTCCGACTAGATATAGTCGGACTAGCCTCCACACACAGTTTGGGTTCCGGTACAAGCCCTCTCGAGAGGGACTGGACTCTCTTCCACTCTGGAGTTGCCCATGGTGAGAGGCGTCGAGCAGGTGTGGGTATACTTATTGCCCCCCGGCTGGGCGCCTGCACATTGGGGTTCACCCCGGTGAACGAGAGGGTAGCCTCCCTCCGCCTTCGGGTGGGGGGACGGGTCCTGACTGTTGTTTGTGTCTATGCACCAAACAGCAGCTCAGAGTACCCACCCTTCTTGGGGTCCCTGGAAGAAGTGCTGGAGAGCACTCCTTCTGGGGACTCCATCGTTCTACTGGGTGACTTCAATGCTCACGTGGGCAATGACAGTGAGACCTGGAAGGGCGTGATTGGGAGGAACGGCCCCCCTGATCTGAACCCGAGCGGTGTTCTATTGTTGGACTTCTGTGCTCGACACGGATTTTCAATAATGAACACCATGTTCAAACATAAGGGTGTCCATGTGTGCACTTGGCACCAGGACACCCTAGGCCGCAGTTCGATGATCGACTTTGTAGTCGTGTCATCGGATTTGCGGCCGCATGTTTTGGACACTCGGGTGAAGAGAGGGGCGGAGCTGTCAACTGATCACCACCTGGTGGTGGGTTGGCTCCGATGGTGGGGGAAGATGCCGGTCCGACCTGGCAGACCCAAACGCTCTGTGAGGGTCTGCTGGGAACGTCTGGCAGAATCTCCTGTCAGGAAGAGCTTCAACTCCCACCTCCGGCAGAGCTTTTCCCACGTCCCGGGGGAGGCGGGGGACATTGAGTCTGAGTGGACCATGTTCCGCGCCTCCATTGTTGAGGCGGCCGACCGGAGCTGTGGCCGTAAGGTCGTTGGTGCCTGTCGTGGCGGCAATCCCCGAACCCGCTGGTGGACACCGGCGGTAAGGGATGCCGTCAAGCTGAAGAAGGAGTCCTATCGGGCCGTTTTGGCCTGCGGGACTCCGGAGGCAGCTGACAGGTACCGGATGGCCAAGCGGAACGCGGCTTCGGCGGTTGCTGAGGCAAAAACCCGGGCGTGGGAGGAGTTCGGTGAGGCCATGGAGAATGACTTTCGGACGGCTTCGAGGAAATTCTGGTCCACCATCCGGCGTCTCAGGAGGGGGAAGCAGTGCAACGTCAACACTGTTTACAGTGGGGATGGCGTGCTGCTGACCTCGACTCGGGACGTCGTGAGTCGGTTGGGAGAATACTTCGAAGACCTCCTCAATTCCACCTACACGCCTTCCATTGAGGAAGCAGGGCCTGGAGACTCTGAGGCGGATTCTCCAATCTCTGGGGCCGAAGTCACTGAGGTAGGCAAAAAACTCCTCGGTGGCAAGGCCCCGGGGGTGGATGAGATCCGCCCGGAGTTCTTAAAGGCTCTGGATGTTGTGGGGCTGTCATGGCTGACACGCCTCTACAACGTTGCGTGGACATCGGGGACAGTGCCTCTGGATTGGCAGACTGGGGTGGTGGTTCCCCTCTTTAAGAAGGGGGACCGGAGGGTGTGTTCCAATTACAGGGGAATCACACTCCTCAGCCTCCCTGGTAAGGTCTATTCAGGGGTGCTGGAGAGGAGGGTCCGTCGGGAGGTCGAACCTCGGATTCAGGAGGAGCAGTGTGGCTTTCGTCCTGGCCGTGGAACAGTGGACCAGCTCTACACCCTCGGCAGGATCCTCGAGGGTGCATGGGAGTTCGCCCAACCAGTCCACATGTGTTTTGTGGACTTGGAGAAGGCGTTCGACCGTGTCCCTCGGGAGGTTCTGTGGAGGGTGCTTCGGGAGTACGGGGTGCCGAGCCAACTGATAAGGGCGGTTCGGTCCCTGTATCACCGATGCCAGAGTCTGGTCCGCATTTCCGGCAGTAAGACGGATTCGTTCCCAGTGAGGGTTGGACTCCGCCAAGGCTGCCCTTTGTCACCGATTCTGTTCATAATTTTTATGGACAGAATTTCTAGGCGCAGCCGAGGCGTTGAGGGGGTCCGGTTTGGGGACCTCAGCATCGCGTCTCTGCTTTTTGCAGATGACGTGGTGCTGTTGGCTTCTTCAGGCCGTGATCTCCAGCTCTCGCTGGAACGATTCGCAGCCGAGTGTGAAGCGGTCGGGATGAGGGTCAGCACCTCCAAATCCGAGTCCATGGTCCTCGATCGGAAAAGGGTGGAATGCCCTCTCAGGATCGGGGATGAGATCCTGCCCCAAGTGGAGGAGTTCAAGTATCTTGGAGTCTTGTTCACGAGTGAGGGGAGGATGGAGCGTGAGATCGACAGGCGGATCGGTGCAGCGTCGGCAGTAATGCGGACCCTGTACCGGTCCGTTGTGGTGAAGAGAGAGCTGAGCCAAAAGGCAAAGCTCTCAATTTACCGGTCGATTTACGCTCCTACCCTCACCTATGGTCACGAGCTATGGGTCGTGACCGAAAGAACGAGATCTCGGATACAAGCGGCCGAAATGAGTTTTCTCCGCAGGATGTCCGGGCTCTCCCTTAGAGATAGGGTGAGAAGCTCGGTCATCCGGGAGAGACTCGGAGTAGAGTCGCTACTCCTCCACGTTGAGAGGAGCCAGATGAGGTGGCTCGGGCATCTTATCAGGATGCCTCCTGGACGCCTCCCTGGGGAGGTGTTCCGGGCATGTCCCACCGGTAGGAGACCCCGGGGACGACCCAGGACGCGCTGGAGAGACTATGTCTCTCAGCTGGCCTGGGAACGCCTTGGGATCCCCCGGGATGAGCTGGATGAAGTGGCTGGGGAGAGGGAAGTCTGGGAGTCCCTCCTAAAGCTGCTGCCCCCGCGACCCGACCCCGGATAAGCGGAAGAAGATGGATGGATGGATGGATGGATGGATGTTGGTTCCCCTCTTTAAGAAGGGGGACCGGAGGGTGTGTTCCGATTACAGGGGAATCACACTCCTCAGCCTCCCTGGTAAGGTCTATTCAGGGGTTCTGGAGAGGAGGGTCAGTTGGGAGGTCGTACCTCTGATTCAGGAGGAGCAGTGTGGCTTTCGTCCTGGCCGTGGAACAGTGGACCAGCTCTACACCCTCGGCAGGATCCTCGAGGGGGCATAGGAGTTCGCCCAACCAGTCCACATGTGTTTTGTGGACTTGGAGAAGGCGTTCGACCGTGTACCTTGGGAGGTTCTGTGGAGGGTACTTCAGGAGTACGGGATGCCGAGCCAACTGATAAGGGCGGTTCACTCCCTATATCACCAGTGCCAAAGTTTGGTCCGCATTTCCGGCAGTAAGTCGGATTCGTTCCCAGTGAGGGTTGGACTCCGCCAAGGCTGCTCTTTGTCACCGATTCTGTTCATAATTTTTATGGACAGAATTTCTAGGCGCAGCCAAGGCATTGAGAGTGTCCGGTTTGGAGACCTCAGCATCGCGTCTCTGCTTTTGCGACGTGGTGCTGTTGGCTTCTTCAAGCCGTGATCTCCAGCTTTCACTGGAGCGGTTCACACCCGAGTGTGAAGCGGTCGGGATGAGGGTCAGCACCTCCAAATCCGAGTCCATGGTCCTCGGTCGCAAAAGGATGGAATGCCCTCTCCGATCGGGGATGAGATGCTGCCCCAAGTGGAGGAGTTCAAGTATCTTGCGGTCTTGTTCACGAGTGAGGGCAGGTTAGACGCAAGATCAACAGGCGGATTGGTGTAGCGTCGGCAGTCATGCGGACTCTGTACCGGTCTGTCGTGGTGAAGAGAGTTGAGCCAAAAGGCAAAGCTATCGATTTACCGGTCGATTTACCCTGCTCCCACCCTCACCTATGGTCACGAGCCATGGGTCATGACCGAAAGAACAACATCCAGGATACAAGCGGCCGAAATGAGTTTCCTCCGCAGGGTGTCAGGGCTCTCCTTTAGAGATAAGGTGAGAAGCTTGGTCATCCGGGAGAGACTCGGATTAGAGTCGCTGCTCCTCCACATTGAGAGGAGCCAGATGAGATGGCTTGGGCATCTTATCAGGATGCCTCCTGGACGCCTCCCAGGGGAGGTGTTCCGGGCATGTCCCGCCAGTAGGAGACCCCGGGGTTGACCCAGGACGCGCTGGAGAGACTTGGGATCCCCTGGGATGAGCTGGATGAAGTGGCTGGGGGAGAGAAGTCTGGGAGTCCCTCCTAAAGCTGCTGCCCTCGCGACCTGACCCCGGATAAGTGGAAGAAGATGGATGGATGGATGGATGGATGGATGGATGGATGGATGGATGGATGGATGGATGGATGGATGGATGGATGGATGGATGGGTTCGATTCCACCTCATGTGTGGAGTTTGCATGTTCTCCCCATGCCCACGTGGCTTTTCTCTGGGCACTCCGTTGTCCTCCCACATTCCAAAAATATGCTTGGTAGGCCGATTGAGCACTCCAAATTGCCCCTAGGTGTGAGTGCGAGTGCGTATTTTTGTTCATCTCTGTGTGCCCTGCGATTGGCTGGCAACCGGTTCAGGGTGTCCCCCGCCGACTGCCTGATGACTGATGGAATAGGTTCTAGCACACCTGCAATCCCCGTGGGGACAACGCGGTACAGAAAATGGACGAATGGATGTTTCTGAAAGGGGCGGCTTGGTGGGGCATTTGTTAGCATGTCCGCCTCACGGTTAGGAGGGTGCCGGTTCGATTCCACCTCCGAATCTCCCTGTGTGGAGTTTGCATGTTCTCCCTGTGCCCACATAGGTTTTCTTTGGGCACTCCGGTTTCCTCCCACATCCAAAAAACATGCTTGGTAGGTCGATTGAGCACTCCAAATTGCCCCTAGGAGTGAGTGCGAGCGCACTCTTACATAAGCCGCGCCCGCACTTCAGATCCGCGAGGAAGAATTTTTCTTAAATTAAGTTGTTTGTGGCCACATTGGAGGGCTTTATTGAAAAACATTCTATCTTTGACAATCAGTATGATTTTAGAACAAAACAGTAATAGCTATCATGAAATTTATGGATGAAGTATTGATCTAAAAACCTTTTGATATGCTGGTTCATGGAATATTACTGCATATTACTATTACTAAATTTTATAAATAAAATTATACTAAATCGTATAAATGTGGTGTCAAAGTTGTTTATATGTTCATTTTTGAATGATAGATAGTAGTATGTACATTATGATGGGGTCAATTTTATATCAGTAAAGGTATCAAGTGGGGTACCACAAGGGTCGTCTTTAGGCCAAAGTTATTTGTTTTTTATTTGAATAAACTACGTATGGTGTCTAAATCTGTTTACAGTAATCCCTCGTTTATCGCGGATAATTGGTTCCAAAAATCCGAAGTACGGTCACCCTCTCACTGGTGTGCCGTGAGAGATGTTCAGCTGTGCCGTGGGAAATTGTCCAACATTAATTACGGAGCGCATTATAAATAGGATCGCCAAACCACTGGTCAGTTAGCGCAAAGCCTGGTCAGCCACTTGCTAATCGTGCATGCGTGGCAAATCGGAGAATCTTGAGATTTAATCTTGTGGCATCGGCATATACTCAGTTTAAGTGTGTGTTGCTGTGTGCTTTTACTAACACTGACACTATGACGGCTGTGGTGCGTTTTCGGTCCGATGGAAATCAGAGCATCTAGTTCAACGGGGGAACCTAGATTGTTCATTTTTCACCAACATAAAAGACACAGTCAAGTCGAGACACCTCGACTGTGATAGCCACTCTGCCGCTGTCAGAACAGCAAAGCGTCTTTAAAGGGGATTTTTTTCTTAATGGTGCAATATTTATAGAGCTAGTCTAAAACAGTAAACAAAGTCATATAGATTCTTTTGGATTTTGATTACAATCACTTTCAATAGTTTATTCCTTACACTGTCTAAAACCTTTTTTTTCAAAAAAGCTTTATTTACAAAAGAAATACAATTTACAGAATATTTAGTATTTATTTTTATACAATTATTCGACTCTCCATTCATAAATAGGAATAGAACTTTACGTCTTTTGTTGTAATATAACTGATTTTAGTATAGAAGCTGGTGGAACACTTAACAGATTTTTGTTGGTGGGGTGCCTCGAGATTCTTTCCAACGAAAGGGTGTGCCGTGAATGAAAAAAGGTTGGGAAACCCTGGTGTTAGAGATTTGCTCACTCAAACAATATTTTGCAAGAACCACACGGGAGACAAGTAAGTCCTTTTTGACACCTGCAGGTGGAGAGTCCATTCGTCGCTGTGCGTGCAGCGATGCTCGAACAGATCTCTGGACTCTCCTTCCTGCAAGCGGATATTTATTAAGAGAAACAGAGTGGGGGTTGAGAGTTGACAGGTTTGGTGAACCCCCGGCCTCTGGTAAGATCAGAGCAGGGGGTGTTTTACGATGTTGTGGGAAACAGAACAACTTTGATTGCTTCCTCTGCAGCTGATCAATCAAGCAGAGAATGCAACCACATTATTTTACTGCGTTGTGAGAGCAAGACAAGATTGGTTAATCATTATAGTCTACATTCCAACATAATCCTATGATAAAGATAACCTGGAAAACCCTAACACCTGGTATAAATAACGTACAGAAATTTTGTATGAATATTGAAATTATAAATATTATACGTGTGTGCATGTAACATGTTAACAAGAACTACTGGGCAGGCTAACGAGTTAGCGCAAAGATGCTAATTTGCGATCGTGCTAACACGCGAAAACGGACCTCTAAAGGAATTTAAACGAACATTTGGAGCAATACTACATTGTCCTAAAGGTTAGACAAATGTGATCGCTCATTTCTCTTGTTGGGAGACCCACTTGCATCGTCAATGACTGCTGTACCACTGTAACCAACATATGTACACGAACGTAAAAAAGGAAGTGCTATCGCCTGAAAACGGCCTTCAAAATAAATCACCATACCTCATATCAAAGCACGGCTGAATAACATAAATAACTTGGAGAAT
>NC_142414.1:1265000-1282500 GCF_059516105.1 Syngnathus floridae | reverse complement strand
AATAGGACATTTTGATTCGTTTCAAGAGAGTTATTATTCTTTTTAAAGCAATCGAGTGGGTTGAATCACTCCGATAGTTAAGTGTTGGATATACGTAAAAGAAGTTAGAATTAATAATGTAAAGGACATTAACTTTCTTCTCAAATGCTCTTACTGTCACACTTTTATTAATTCGATACTCTTTCGAATAAAAAAATAGTAGGCTCGCTACTTGAGCGACCAAGTAGAACGGATCTATATCAACAGTTACTTCGGCAAAACTAGTGCTAGGGTGCGCTATACAAACGAATCTCTGAGGTCTTAACAGAGACATCTAAAAATATCCGTAACATAACAAAAGCTTCAAACAGAAAAAAGGGGGGGCATCAATACGACGCGGTCATTTCGAAGTCTTGCTTCGAATTGAGTTACTCGGCTCGAGCTTTGGGTGACTTGAGAGGGATTGGCGTCGTAAAGAAATTAGATTTATTCTGGTAGAGTTAATTTAAGTCGGGTGGTTAGATTTCGGACGAATCCCCGAACCTCGGCCAAGACAAACCCGTTACCGGGAAGCCGGGGGCACCTTAATAAAAGAGGTGCGTTTGACACAGTCAACCGGGTGTGCTTCTTCTTTTTGCCACAACATAATGTTCTGAAGCTCAATACGTGTATACTGTTTATATTTTACAATTTTACGCAAATATTAAGTACAGTTGAAACCCGCAAGTTGACCGCCTCGGTAGTTGACATGTTCGTTTTTTGCCGCAGAATTTCGGGAAATCTTTGTCTCGGTTGTCGGATAAAGCTTCAGAAACTAAGATTAGTTGGAATTGTTGTTTAATGCGTTTTAAACCATTGACACACACGAGTGCAGTCGTGCGTGGCACGCTTCCAGAAAGCTGCCCCGCAAGAATGCAAGATCACGGGAGTTCACGCTGAGAGTTGAGCTCACGCAACAACAACCAGGTAAAAACAGCTATTGTAAATAGCTGGAAAGCTGCACCGGCGAGCCCACAAGATCAGAGGGGTACAAGTTGAAGAGTTTAGTTCACGCGATAACAACCATTCAAAAAGAGAGCTAAAGTATGTTATATTTAGGAAGCTAGACAGCAGATCTTTTTCAGCGCAATCTTTAATGCGGGGCCTTTTAAGTAATGAACATATTCGTGAGATGCAACTCAGCTCAACCTACATACTCGACAATGACACAGTAGGTATTGTAAGAGAAGCGAATAGTAGGGGCCTTGGTGAAAGGTCTATCATTTTTTCTGCATCACACTGTATTTGTAAACAATAGCTATTCTTTTGTTCACACTGATTTGTATTCTGACATTATTTCCAAGACTTTGGCTCTTTTACCATGGTAAGTACGTTTTGTGTTTAAGTAGTGTTATTTTGTCATGATTAATTTATTTTCAGCTCATAATTTTCTTTTAAATGTCCGACATGTCATGCGCCACATATGGAACGCTATGGCTTCACTTGTCATTGCTTCTTTTAGTAGAAATTAGCGTCAAGATCCAGGGTTCTACTGTATGCTGTGGCTCTGCATGGCTCTGCTCCCCGACCCTGCATCCTCCGCAAGATGACCATCATTGGCTGGCTTATTTTTTCATTTTTTTCCATGTCAAATTTGAAAGGAGCAATATGGTTGGTTAGCTGGACTGAGCTAAACATGCAACTCAAGTGTGGCAATGTCACATGACTGATATTGGCCGAATTTCGATGTTAATATCTTTAATGTTCATATCTTGATTTTGATACGATAACTAGAGGTGGGGGTGGCTCGGTCAGCACGTCCGCCTCACAGTTACGAGGGTGTGGGTTCGATTCCACCTCCTCTGTGGCGTTTGCATGTTCTCCCCGTGCCCGCGTGGGTTTTCTCTGGACATTCCCGGTTTTCTTCCACATCCCAAAAACATGCTTGGTAGGCAGATTGAGCACTCCAAATTGCCCCTAGGTGTGAGTGTGAGTGCGGATGGTTGTTCGTCTCTGTGTGCCCTGGGATTGGATGGCAACCGGTTCAGGGTGTCCCCCGCCTACTGCCCGATGACTGCTGGAATAGGCTCCAGCACATCTGCGACCCCAGTGGGAACAAGCGGTATAGAAAATAATGGATGGAACTAGAGGTGGGCATTGTCCCTGTCTTTCCAGTCCCCATTACAGCTTCGTCCAGTTGGTCCGAGTCAGCCGAATGCCATAGAGAACGGACTCACCAGTACTTCATCACAGCCAGATGCTGCACACTTAACATGCAGCCAAATAAACAACAAGTAAAAAAGAACAAAGGTGTATACCTTTTGGTCCCACAGACTGCAGTGATGCATCCCGTATTGTTTTCGTACCACTGATCACCACGCTACGCGTGCGTTTCTTTTGTTGTTGTTATTTGGCTGTGTCTGCTTGCGTTGTGCCTGCTTGTGACGTAGAAATTATGGTCTAAATGCCAATTGGCTCTCACCAACGAGGGGCAGGCTGGGCACACATGGGTCAAGGACACAAAACTCAAGGATGGAGGACGATGACCACCTCTGACAAAATATTGCCCAGCCCTAGTTTACAATATCATAGAATTACTGTACGTGTGTACTCACAGTTTGAGTGTGTGTCGTCTTCCTCATCCATCTTCTGAACACAAACAGAAGACATATTTAATGTAATTGATTGTTAATTAATAGTGCAGTATTTTTAGCACATATTGTAATAGTTGCAGGTGTGACTTTTATGTAGTCAAATTAGAGTTCAGACTTGCAACTAAGATTCCCATTCCCCAATGAATCGATGTGTCTGCCTCGCATTAGAGTTACAACCATGAGAGCTGGAGTTGTTTACATTGGAGCTGGCTACACATCTACAAAACATAATTGCTCTAAATTATTGAGCAATTCAATTGATATAGTTAATGACATCATTTTAGATTCAAAATCCCTCAAATGCTTTTTATATTCAAGTTTGAATGTTATTTTCAATCAATTTTAATTCATTTTTTGCTCGTATACATCGCATACATCGTATACGCCGCAGATATACATCAATCGCGCAATCGCAATAACAGCAATGAGGAAGAGTAGACGAGACAGTGGAATGCAGTGTCTTCTATGGGAACAATTGGGATTTTGCAAGAAAGGATATCGACTTGACAAGACATTTTCCGTGCATAGCCTTTGCAAATGCCCAATGAAATATAATGGGAACACAACATTTGTTGAGGCATCTCAACAGTTGTTGTGCCAATATATAGTTCCCCTGCAGGAGCGGACACAAATTGAGTGACAGAGGTGCAACATTACTTGTTGTCATTTAAAGACACGGACATACATTTGTGTTTCCTGATTTCCAGTTATATGTGTATTTTTTTTTAAAGAGTGCTTGCATTGAATGATCAGTAGCTGCGGCGAGAAGCAAAGGAACTGTACACACGTTCAGCAGTTAACTCAAGGTGCCTCCACCACTCATACAGTCATACATCTCAAATAGCCATAGAAATACTAATTTAATGCACCAAACAGCAAAAATTAGTCAGTAAAGGAGCACATTGGAAGTTTTGTAATGTATTTGACCTACCAAAATCAGAACAGGTGGTTAGCCGATTATTTTTTTTTACAGCGATAACTACGTGGTGTCACACGGCATGGTGGTACAAGATGGTGAAAAATTGGGTATCGAATTTGCCCCAGGCACATTGGCTATCCCAAAACATGTAGTAGTTCCAAAATTTCACCAGGAGATGGTGTTAAAGCTTGACATAGGGGTGACCTGATGGAAACTAACAAATCTAATAAATTAAATTGTTAGCAATTGGAGGACATGACCTGTTTAAACACGTAGCAACGCAAAATTTTGGAATCTGAGTTTGCTATGCCATAATTTTAATATGTAACAGCTTGAGCAATATCAATATATATGTTTAAGGTAGAAGAACCCATTATTATGGTAAGTATGATTATGTGTTAAAATTGATTTTTATCAGACAAGATATATGTTATTAATGTTGCAATGTTTTGTCCAACCTGTATTTAACATTGGTGTGTCATCTATACATGCATGTATTAAGTTGAGAGGAGACATCAAGGACTAATAGTGAAAGAACGAGCAAACCAGGACACAGCTGCATCCGGTGGCAGACTGCAGTCATGCGCAGTGGTTGCTGCGTTAAGCAAGGTTGCCAAGACAACCAGTGGTTTCCGGCTGGCCTGGACAGGGATCAGCTAAGGAACATTCTCGAAGCTTCCAGAAACTTCCAGAAAGGCCACCTCATGTGCCGGTGAGGTAATTCCGATGAGGTAATGCCAGAAGCCTATAAATATGTTGCCCGGACACAGAGTGGCGCGCTTCTTCCTAGTCAGGGCGATGGCCGTGACGCTGCCCGGAGTAAAAGAATGCCGTTTAGACGAAGATGGATTTTTCATAATTTTTGAGATTGAAATCTTCTAAGATGAATTTCCAGAGTCTTCGAATTGGACTTTGTCAAATTTTAAACTTCGGGGAAGGCAGAGGAGACAGCCGCTCCGGGCAGAAAGGGGAAGACGCCGATTTTACTTTTTTGGCTATGCTCCTCACGGCCGGACCTTTCCTCTTCTTTAAACAGAATTCGGATTTTGGAACAAAGGAGAGCCGATCACTCGACTTGTTCAACCAAATAGGTTTTTAGACCTTTAGTCTCCTCTTTTGTTCTGAGTGGGTGAGTGTTGTTGTTTTTTTGACTTGTAATTCTTTTTCTTGCTTATTCATTAAATCCCTTCTTAACCCTTAATTCGGTTATTGATTATTTCGTATCAACTATGTTGAGCATGGTTTTATATGCAGTAATTAGAACTTTAAAATGTCTTTATTTCCCTATCAGTCATTCTTTAAATCCGTTCAATTCTTTTTAAAGTGAAGACAGCTTTAAACCTTAAGATCAGGAATTGTCAGATCTTGTTCGAAGTGGTTATCTTGAGCTCAGCTAGGGCGCTCTAGTAAATTAACGAATCCTTGAGGTCTTAACAAAGACATCTAAAAATATCCGTCACATAACAAAAGCATCAAACAACCGAAGGGAGCCATCATTATGGCGCGGTTATTCTGACGACTTGCCTCGAATTTGAGTTACTCGGAACGCGCGTCGTTTGACTTGAGAGGGATTGGCGTCATAAAGAGATTATATTGATTCTTTTAGAATTAATTTAACTCGGGTGGTCAGAGACGGACGAGTCCCTTCACCCCGGCTTATCGAACCCTTTAATGGGGAGCCGGGTACTTTGATAAAAAGTGCACGTTTGACAGTGGGCACAACAATTTGTAGATAATTGAAAATTGACTACAATTTTTTGGGAGTTGACTATAGCCCATAGTGGTAGCACTACAACAAAAAATAAGATCATAGATGTCTTCAGGACTAGATTAACATTAAATCTACAAACGTTTTACAAGATAGGATCATGTGGGTAATGTTAAAGCTACTTTTAAAGTCAAAGCTACACAGAATTTTTGAGTAAATAAAAAATGGATACCTTCCTGTTGGGTTTAATATATAGCTGCGAGGGGCTTTTAGTAGGTCTCGAGCTAGTCCATGTATTGATATTTTTCAAAGAGCTAGGAGGAATTTACATCCGGGGCTGCTCTTTTAAACTTTTGTAGGGTGTTAAATTGAACCATAAAAAAAATATCACACAATAATCAATAAAACATTGATGATTAAGCCAACCCCTTGTGTGTGCGCAAAGTTTTAAAAGTTTTGGTGCACGTTTAGACAATCAAAGTAAGTGCGATTTACTTGGGAACCATGGCAACAGCACTTCGCAAAATGTTTGTTTTTACATAGGCCTGTTCTAAAGAAGAAAAATACCTTATTGTAAATACAGTACATGACAGTGAGTGTAGAGCCAACTGTAACATGGATGAGTGTCTAATTATGTTGTGTGTTTGTGTGGGAAAGTGTGGCCAGATTTACTCTTTGCCACCCCTCCATTTGCACATACAGGACTAAGTAACAATGTACTTCTAGCTGAGAGAAGATGAATAAAGATATAGTAGAACTAATACAATGTAGATCTAGGTTCACCAGACGTCGTCTTTTTCCTGGACATGTCCTACTTTTGAGCCCTATATTTTAAATATATTTTCACCATTGCCAAGACCATTAAAATTTGTGTTTTTTGTTTTGTGTTTTTTAGCAAACAATGTGTTCCCACGACAACAGTAGTGGACAAAATAAAAAGCTTTGGTTGGATTTGTTCCATCATGAACATCTTTAGATGCTTTAGCATCCACAGTTTCAAGTAGAGAAACCCAGACTTTCCTCTCCCCAGCCATTCTGTCCAGTTCGTCCTGAGGGATGCCAAAATGCTCTTAGGCCAGCGAGAGACATAGTCTCTCCTATGTGTCCTGGGTTAGGGTTAACCCTAACCCTCCCTCCTGGGACTCCCACTGGGGAGGCATCAAGGCAGCATTTTAATCAGATGCACGTGTTAACTCATTTGGGTTGACAAACTGGGTTGGTGGTCCAACTCCAGAGTAATCACACTTACAGGTCTATTCAGAGGTGCTGGAGAGTAGGGTTCATTAGGTGGTCGAATTTCAGATTCATTGTGTGGAGGGTGCAGGATCAGGGCGCTGTAGCTCAGTGGTACAGTGTTTGTCTCCCAACTTGCAGGTTATGGGTTCAATCCTCATTCCATGCCCATGGTAACCATGTCCAAGTGTCCTTAAGCAAGACACTTAACCCTGAATTTGGCACCCGGAAGTGCCCTGCATGGCAGCAGCCACCCGCTGGTAGAATATCTTAAATTCATTGTGTATCGGTTGTACAATGACAATAAAGTCATCCTATTCTACCAAACCTACTGATCTCTGAGTAAGTCAGATTCTTTTCCGGTGTAGTGTTGAACTCCGCCAAGGTTGCCCTTTGTTTACAAATTCAATGGACACAATTTCTAGATGCAGCCTAGGCATTGGGGGTCTGGTTTGGTGACATCAGTTTCGCATCTTTGCTATTTGCATATGGTGGTGCTTTTTTTAACCATCACTTAATGTTATTTTTTTGCCCTTTTCTGTTAGCCAAGACTAAGCCTCCAAGTAAGATAACCTGTTACTGTCTTTGATACAAATGTACTTTTTTTTTGTTTTATTTTTCTTATTTGTTGGCTTCTTTAGCCATGATCTAAAACCCTCATTGGGGCGGCTCTCGGCCGAGTTTGAAGTGGTTGGGATGAAAATCAGCATCTCGAAATGGGCTGTACTTGTATAGCATTTTTCTACCTGCTTCACACAGGTTCCTCATTCACCTACTGATGACATACTAACATCTACCCCAGACGTGGGCAAACTACGGCCCCGAGGGCCACCGGCCCGCCAAACTTAAACAAATTGTATTATCAAACTTTTTTTTGGGTCATTTTCCCTGCAATTAATATGTTTCCCCAATAGATGGGGAAGCGCCCGCCTGCGCATTTACTCCCGGAAGTGCGTGTATGTACTAAGTAGTACGGACCCGGCGCACTCCGCTCTCTATTTCCATCAGTGCCGAATTTCGAGTGTGGGCTGTGACGTCAGCATTCTCGTAACTCGCGCGCTGAACTTTCTGATACAGTTTTATGCTAATGCAACCCACAAACCTTCCCCTGGAATCCTTCCATTAAAATGAGTGGCCCGAGGAAAAGAAAGGTGGACACTGAGTGCCGAGTGTTTAAAAAAAGAGTAGACAATTTGGCTCGACCTACGTGTGTGAGCAGACGTTCAGCCACATGAACGTCAACAACGCCCATCACAGATCTGGATTAATGGACCGACACCTCGGCTCTATCCTAAGTATTACCATAACACATTTTACTCCAGACTATGATGCACTTGCAAAAAACGGGAGACCAACAATACTATTGATTTCTTTATTACTTTATTTAGATGTATTCTTTCACTGATTCTTCAAGAAGATGTATTTGGTCAGAATGTTTGCTGTTTGATGTGATTTCGTCTCATTAGATAAACATATTTCATAAATCTGACCTGCAGGCGCTGAAGTGATGAAACTATTATTCATAATAACAGTGTCGTACATAATGAGAATCACTGATAGTAGTTTTGGGGTGAAATATTATTTTAATGCTGTTAATAAATGCATTTGTTTTCAAAAAGCTTTTTTTTTTTTTTGAATATCCATGCTTTACTACCTACTAAAAGTACAAACCTTTTATGCAATGACCTTTACATGTCATTTCTATTACTTCACACAAACAGTACATCCATCTGCTCCTGGTTCGGCCCCCCGATCTAAATTTAGAACCGAATTCGGCCCGCCAGTCAAAAAGTTTGCCAACCCCTGATCTACCCTAACCTATGGTCACGAGCTGTGGGTCCCAAAGGATGTTGTCCACCTGAAGAAAATCCTATCAACCTTTTTTGGACTGTGGGACTCTAGTTTGTGGCCGAAATGTGTTTTGTCCAGAGTGTCCGAGCTCTCCCAAAGAGGCAGGGTGAGAAGCTCTGTCATCCGAGAGGGACTCAGTCGAGCCGCTGCTCCTCCGTGTTTCGAGGAGCCCGGGGCATTGTCCCCGATGGCCACATGATGTTGTAAAGGTGTCAACCAGATCAGCCCCACAACATCCAAAGCCTTTCAGTAACCTTGCTACTCAGGAGCTTTTTAAACACCCCTGTGATTTCAAACTCAGAGATAGGAGAGCCCACCTCAGAGTCTCCAGGCTGTGC
Organism: Syngnathus floridae; assembly: GCF_059516105.1. Lineage (NCBI taxonomy): Eukaryota > Metazoa > Chordata > Actinopteri > Syngnathiformes > Syngnathidae > Syngnathus > Syngnathus floridae. The sequence goes on along the minus strand of NC_142414.1, from coordinate 1,273,839 downwards.
TTCCTCAAGAAGGCGTGATGGTGGAATTGAGGTCTACTCCCCACCGACCCACAATGTCCCCAGTCTGGGTCAGCAGCACCACGTTTCCACTCTACAGTGTTAATGGTATACTGCATAGGAAGGTGTACCATTATTTCCTCAAAGCCGTCTGGTACAAGAACCTAAGGTATGTGTGGGGCAAGTCTGACTATGTCTAGTCAGAACACCTCTGCCTCGCACACCAGATTGGACTTCTTCCTGGCCAGAGAGATGACATTCCACATCCCAAGAGCCAACTTATGTAACCAGGGATGATGATGATTTGATGAGTTTGCCTACCTTGATGTGTGTGCAGTTTCATGAGTTTTCGTGCAGGTTTTGACCATCAAACTTAGCGTTGTTTTTGTAAACCCTGCGTTGCCATGGCAACAGCTTTTTCCGAGCTGATTTTTCATCATTTCCGTCTGACCGCACAAACGTCCGGTTTTCCACGTAGAGCGCCGCAGCGTCACTAGAGAGACGATCTACATTTCTACATTTTTCTATTTTATATATTACTTTATATTATGTATTCTATGTGCCCTCGCTGCATCCATTGCAGCCTGGTCATCCTGGAAGGGGGATCCTCCCACCTGTGGTCCCTTCTCAGGGTTTCTCATTTTTTCCCCCAGTAGGGGTTTTTGAGTTTTTCCTTGCCCTTCTGGGCATTTAAGATCAGGGGATCTTTGAGAATAATTGTCAATTTTTTGTATATCTGACGACTTTGAGACTTGCCTGTAATTTGGGGCTATATAAATAAACTAGATTTGACTTGACAAGCAAATATTAAGGAGATCTGGTTGACCCGCGAGAAGGAAAACAAAATAATAAAACTTTTTTTTTTCTGTAGCCACTAGGTGGCGCTGCCCATACAACGAAAATTAAGCTGGTAGATGATCTTGGCCCAGACTGTCATCAAATTTGCAAATGTTTGAGAATTAAGATCATGGGTAATGTTACAGCAGCTTTTTAAGTCAAAGCTATCCCGAATTTAAAGTTAACTCAAAATGGCTGCCTTCTTTTTCATTTTAAAATATGGCTCAAAATTATTTTTTGTAGATCTTGGGCTGCTGCATATAGCACAAAATTTCCTTAGAGCATGTTGAAATTTTCAGGGACAAAGGTATAATTTGGCATGGTTTTAAATTTGGTGGACACGCTACGTCTCACATGCACACATGCTGTTTTGGTGTAAAAAGCTGAATAAATGCAAGACTGACATAAGTCAATTATGTGGATCGGTAGCCCCAAGGTTTAACTCCGCGGCTAGTGCTTTGCGCTTCCAACCCGGGGTCACCGGTGCCGTGGGTGCGATTCCCAAGTTGGGTGAATATTTTTTTACGCAATGCCAGGCAGGGCGGACTCGAACTTGCGCTTGGACCGCCCAACTTTTTAAGCAAATGAGGAAGATGGTGCTGATAGGCTGGAAAAAGTCTCCTTCCATCCCGCAATATCGCACAGAGGAGCATCAAAAAGTCTCTGGAGCTCTAAGCTCTATTCTAAACTGAACAGGAGAACAGCCATTTTCTACTTCTTTTAATAATTTGCCTCATTTTTGGCCTTTGATTGAGCTCATATTTTATCAAAGGAGTTTTTAGTCTGATGTTCTTTTTCAAAAAAAAAAATCAAATTTTAATGTGCTAGTATCCCAATGTGCTAGTATCCTAACATTCCCAGGGCAGCTCTAGTATGTAAATTAGTTTTCACTGTTATGTGGTTGATACCCAATTATATTTACTGTTGGAAATAACAAATCCGTGGAATTGCTGTAATCTTGACACGTATTTTGATTCTTTGCTTCTTAACCGTGATAGAACTGAGATGTTGATCATTTACCCTGCTTGTCATCATCACCTATTTAAGTCTTGATACAAGTAATACAACCCAAAATGATTCAACAGAAAATCATATGAAATTATATATTATTGTTTCAAACACACATTAACACACATAACACAGAAATCATAATTCATGCGTTTGTTACGTCTGGTCTCAATTATTGCAATGTATTCTGGTCTCTGGTCTTGCTATACCTAGACAAAGTCTGCAGTTAGTACAAAATGCTGCAGCTAAAACATTGGATTGTATTACTGTGATAGCCATCTTGCATTGGTTCCCGATCCAATTGCGATTTCAAGGCTTTGTTACTTACCTATAAAATATTACACAGATCAACATCTTCCTATTTCATTGACTTATTGGTACTACATCTTACATCATAAAAACTTCTTTCACAAAACATTGTTCTTTTAATGACCCCGAGAGCCAAAAAGATGTCCCCAGGTTCTAGCGCATTCTCTATTTGGGTACCAGAGCTCTGGAAAGCACTACTTACAGTTATTTGTAGAAATATTCAAAACCTGATTAACAACGTATTTGTATCGTCTGACATTTTGTTAAGATAAATATTGGCCTATTTGACAACCGATTCTCCTCTCCAAGCTGAAAGTTGCTGTCTTGATTCTGCTCCGACTGACCGGGACAAGATTTGAGGTGAACCACCACTTTGCAGTCGCTTCCGTTTAGATTTCTGCATTGAGCAACACTTCACTGAACATCTTCCTGCGGTGCTTCTCCTGATTGAATAGACTTTCACTCTATTTTATCTCATATTGTTTTGTATCACATTATGTGTTAAATTTTGCACACTAGGCATCCAATGCAGCCTATTCGTCCTAAAATGAGGTATTCCCCCATTGGTGGCCTCTTCTCAAGCATTCTCATTTTGCCCTGAATGAGTTTTTTTTTTAGTTAAGGGTGTTAAGATCAGGGGATGTCATTAATACTTGTCAATTGTGGGAATGTGAAGCTCTTAAAGATGTTTCTTTCATAAATGGTTGTATAAATACACTTGACTTGAAACGTGCTACTTCTTTCTTTTGGCGGCTAGCAAATACTTTTAGTCCATTACCAGCACGTTCTGGCCACCTGCAGTAACACATTAAAACTATTTCTCAACTGCAAAAAGAAAGCGAACCTGATTAGAGAATGGAGACTTCTGAGCTCTAATTTTAATAAATATAAGTTGCACCAGCCAAACTATGAAACAAAGTGAGACTATAGTCCAAAAAATGCTATTTTTTTTCTTGACGCAAAAAACTGTTTTTTTTTCTTGACGGATTTTTTGACTTGAGTTATTTTTACTCTAGGGTGATTTATAATATGAAAGAAAAACGTAATTATGTAATGTAATAATTCAGGATTAGTCAATAGAGACGTTACTAGAATTGGTAATAGTACCGTGGTACAAGTATGCTTACAAATGAATGTGATTGCAGTACCTGAATATCCATCAGTCTCTCCTGTAACAGTTTTTCTTGCTGCTTAGCTTTTCGCTTCAATTTTTTCTTCTTGTTTTTTGAAATTTTACCAACCTACAAACACACATACATAAGAGAATGAATTAAGACACAACAAAATTGTAAATTCAGTTCAATCACATGCTATAACTGCGAGCATAGGCATCACACCAAATTATGGCCCTCCAGAAGGCCAGCACTATACTCACACAAACTATAGTCTAATGTATCTTTAAAATGTTTTACTATGGTTCAGGAATTGTTTTTGTTTGGGCTCACAGTATCATGTATCAAAATGCAGGTATTTAAGGATGCCCAAAGTAGACTCCAACATGACTACTATATTTTCATTTCTAATGGTTACTTATGATTTCAACATGGGACTGCACTACATCCTGCGCCACATAGACACCCCAGAGATGCACGGCAGGATCCTGTTTGTGGACTTCAGTTCGGCCTTCAACACCATCGCACCCGACATCCTCCACCAGAAGCACATCCAGCTCGCGGTGCCTGCCTCCACCTGTCAGTGGCTCACCAGCTTCCTGACCAACAGGAGATAGCATGTGAGGCTGGGGACCATCACATCCGACACTCGGACCACCAACACTGGCGCCCCCCAGGGGTGCGTCCTCTCCCTACTGCTCTTCTCTCTACACCAACAATTGCTCCTCAGTTCACCGTTCAACTTCATCGCTCCCAATATCCTCCACCAGAAGCTCATCGAGCTCACGGTACCTGCCTCCACCTGTCAGTGGATCACCAGCTTCCTGATCAATAGGAGACAACATGTGAGGCTGGGGACCATCACATACGACACCCGGACCACCAGCACTGGCGCCCCCCACGGGTGCTTACTGTCCCTATTGCTCTTCTCTCGCTACACCAACGATTGCTCCTAGGCGGCTCTTCTGTGAAGCTCCTGAAGTATGCGGACGAAACCACTTTCATCGGACTGATCCGGGCCGGTAACGAGACTGCATACAGAGGAGATGGAGCGGCTGGTCCAGCCAAAACCACCTGGAGCTGAACCCGCTCAAGACCATGGAGATGACAGTGGACTTCAGGAGAGACCCTTCGCCACTTCCACCCCTCACCATCTCCAGTAATGCTATTCCCACCACAGACACCGTCAAGTTCCTAGGATCCACAATCTCCCGGGATCTGAAATGGACCGGCCACATAGACTCTGTCCGGAAGAAGGCCCAGCAGAGGTTGAACTTTCTGAGACAGCTCAGGAAGTTCAACCTGCCACAGGAGCTGCTGAAGACCTTCTACACTGCCATCATCCAGTCTATCCTCTGCACCGCCATCACTGTCTGGTTTGGATCGGCCATCAAACAAGACAAGCACAGACTGCAACGGACAATCAGGACTGCGGAAAAGATAATCGGGACCAACCTCTCATCTACCCAAGACCTGTACCTGTCCAGGACCAGGAAACGTGCAAGTAACATCTCTACAGACCCTTCTCACCCAGGTTACAGTCTGTTCTAACTACTCTCCTCCGGACGGCGTTACAGAGCGTTGTACGCCAAAACCAGCAGATACAGACACAGCTTCTTTCCCCAGGCTGTCGCTCTGATGAACTCACACCACTCATAGAGACTCAGAGACATCACTGGGCAATAATATCCTGGTCTTGCCACTTAAATGTTGTTAGACACCTGAATGTTGTTACTCACTTAGATGTTGTACAGAGGCTGAGATCAATCAGAGTCGAATTCCTTGTTTGGCATGCACAAACTTGGCCAATAAAGCTGATTCTGATTAAGCATTCAAGATGAAATCCACAGAATATTGAGTTTTTGATCGTAACTGCCCCCTTCAGCCGAAAAATGGTAAATAGTAAATGGGCTGTAATTGTATGGCACTTTTCTACCTTTGGTACTCAAAGCTCTTCACACTGCTTCCTCATTTACCTACTGATGACATGCCATCAGGAGCAACTTTTGGTTGAGTGTTTGCCTCAAAGACACTTCGACATGGTCACAATGGCTGAGGATCAAATCTCCAACCTTTGGGTTGAGAGACGACCACTCTGAGGCATGCTGCTTCCAATGCCCACCAGTCTCTAAATTAAGACTACACACTCCTTGTCAATACATGGTACATACATGGTTTTCCTTTTTTTAGCCTTACTATGAAAAACTGCGGCTACCTGGGGCATGGCAGACAGCAGTCTCTTCTGAGCAGATGTAGGAAATATAGGGCTGTCAATTTAATGCGTTAATAAGATTAATTAATTACACAGCAAATTAATATGCTGTAGAAATAAATGCAATTATTGTGAGTGTCAAGTGCACAAGCATTTAAAATTTGGCCCATCCAGTAGGCTGCGGTGGTGTTACTTTTTTCTACACTCTTAATCACGAGCAATTAAATCACTCGGCATCTCCACAATACTCTCACGTTTATATTTACACCATAAACAGGTAGACTCACTGCCTCGAACATGTACGTTGATGCTATTGATAAACGTATTCCTCAACACAGTTTAGGTTAGGCATCACCCACCAGAGTGCAGCATAGAACGAACTTGAGCCAACTCATTATCAATCAACTCATCAATCAATTTCAGCTGTGGTGCAAGTTTAATAAAATGTTTTGTTTCTAAGAAAAACAAACAAAAATAAAATAAAAGTAAATCACACCTTTTTAACAACTACTATAAACACGACTGACAACTTTTGGTTTGGAAAAAAATAATACATTATAAGAGAAGCATTATGGGAGAAGTCACATTTTTAGCACATTGTGTGACGAACCAGACAGGGCAACCATTTGTAGCATGAACTTTGTTTATTGACTAAAGGGGAAGTGGAAGACTGGAACGCCAGGAGAGCAGGTGCAGCAGGGAAGCAGCGCCGATGGAGAGAGATGACATGTGCTTGGACGTGGCTGGTTACTTGCAGAGAAGGAACAGCCAGATCGGCAGTTGGGTGGCATACAAGCAGTATGACATATAGCAGGGGCAAGGCGAATACATGGTCAAAGACAGGCAATAGGTCAAGATGGGCAGAGTTCAGGAACCGACAGTCCAACAGGCAGGCAAGACATTGTCAGGTACAGGCAATAATTCAGGCCAGGCAGAGTTCGAGGACGGACGTTCAAACAGGCAGGCAGGCAAGGTCGGCAACAGGAGTCAGTTTGGGAACAGCCAGTGAGTTGGCAGAATGCATAGACAGACAAACGGACGGACGGGTGTGTGTGTTTTTTTTTAACGGATGGATGAATGGTTGGATACTGGTTGTCAGCCATTTGCAGAGTACATATGAACAAACAACCATTCACACTCAAGCCTATGGACAATTTGGAGGGGTCAATTGGCTTGCCACGTGTTTTTTTTAACCTACGGGGAAACCGGAGTCCCCAGAGGAAACCCACACAGGCATGAGGAGAACATGCAAGCTCCAGACAGAAAGGCGAGGTTAATAGAACCCTGCATCTCTGAACTGTGAGGCGGATGTGCAAACCAGTGTTCTACTGTGCTGTCCTAATCTTAAACTTAATTTGGTTAAATTGTGGTGGAGCTTCCATCCGTGGGTCGTCACCTTACCGTGGTGGAGGGGTTTGCGTGTCCCAATGATCCTAGGAGCCATGTTGTCTGGGGCTTCATGCCCCTGGTAGGGTCAACCATGGCAAAAGGGTCCTAGATGAGGGGCCAGACATAGCACGGCTCAAAAAACCCCTTATGATAAAAAATATATATGGACTCAGAATTCCCTTGCCCGGTTGCGGTTCACCAGGGCCCCCCTCTGGAGCCAGGCCTGGAGGTGGGGCTTAAAGGTGAGCGTCTGGTGGCCGGGCCTTCAACCATGGGGCCCGGCCGGGCACAACTAAAAAAGGAAACGAGGGTCCCCATTCCCATGAGCTCACCACCTGTGGAAGGGGCCAAAGGGGTCGGGTGCAATGTAAGCTGGGCGGCGGCCAAAGGCAGGGACCTTGGCGGTCTGATCCCCGGCTGCAGAAGCTGGCTCTTGGGACATGGAATGTCACCTCTCTGGCTGGAAAGGAGCCCGAGCTGGTGTGTGAGGCAGAAAAGTTCCGATTAGACATAGTCAGACTTGTTTGGGTTCCGGTACAAGCCCTCTTGAGAGGGGCTGGACTCTCTTCCACTGGAGTTGCTCACGGTGAGAGGAATCGAGCAGGGGTGGGTATACTTATTGCCCCCCAGCTGGGCGCCTGCACATTGGTGTTCACCCCGGTGAACAAGAGGGTAGCCTCCCTCCGCCTTCGGGTGGGGGGGACAGGTCCTGAATGTTGTTTGCGTCTATGCACTAAACAGCAGCTCAGAGTACCCACCCTTTTTGGAGTCCATGGAAGAAGTGCTGGAGAGTGCTCCTTCTGGGGACTTCATCATTTTACTGGGTGACTGCAATGCTCATGTGGGAAATGACAGTGAGACCTGGAAGGACGTGATTGGGAGGAACGGCGCCCCCGATCTGAACCTGAGTGGTGTTCTATTATTGGACTTCTGTGCTCGACACGGATTGTCAATAATGAACACCATGTTCAAACATAAGGGTGTCCATGTGTGCACTTGGCACCAGGACACCTTAGGCCGCATATCGATGATCGACTTTGTAGTCGTGTTATCGGATTTGCGGCTGTATGTTTTGGACACTCGGGTGAAGAAAGGGGCGGAGCTGAAGAAGGAGTCCTATCGGGCCGTTTTGGCCTGCGGGACTCCAGAGGTCAGCCGACAGATACCGGATGGCCAAGCGGAACGCGGCTTCGGTGGTTGCTGAGGCAAAAACCCGGGCATGGGAGGAGTTTGGTGAGGCCATGGAGAACAACTTCCGGACGGCTTCGAGGAAATTCTGGTCCACCATCCGGCGTCTCAGGAAGGGGAAGGTACACCGTCAAAACTGTTTACAGTGGAGATGGCGTGCTGCTGACCTCGACTCGGGACATCGTGAGTTGGTGGAGAGAATAGTTCGAAGACCTCCTCAATTCCACCGACACGCCTTCCATTGTGAAAGCAGGGCCTGGACACTCTGAGGCCGACTCTCCAATCTCTGGGGTCGAAGTCACTGAGGTAGTTAAAAAACTCTTCGGGGGCAAGGCCCCAGGGGTGGATGAGATCCACCCAGAGTTTTTAAAGGCTCTGGATGTTGTGGGGCTGTCATGGCTGACATGCCTCTGAAACATTGTGTGGACATCGGGGACAGTGCCTCTGGATTGGCAGACTGGGGTGGTGGTTCCCCTCTTTTAGAAGGGGGACCGGAGGGTGTGTTCCAATTACAGGGGAATCACACTCCTCAGCCTCTCTGGTAAGGTCTATTCAGGGGTGCTGGGGAGGAGGGTCCGTCGGGGGGTCGAACCTCGGATTCAGGAGGAGCAGTGTGGCTTTCATCCTGGCTGTGGAACTGTGGACCAGCTCTCCACCCTCGGCAGGATCCTCGAGGGGGCATGCAAGTTCGCTCAACCAGTCCACGTGTTTTGTGGACTTGGAGAAGGCGTTCTACCGTGTCCCTCGGGAAGTTCTGTGGAGGGTGCTTCGGGAGTACGGGGTGCCG
>NC_142414.1:1182500-1262500 GCF_059516105.1 Syngnathus floridae | reverse complement strand
ACTAGAAATGACAATTAATAACTAGAAAATGCAATTCCTGGAGCAAGAGGAAGCTGAAAAATTGTTGGGGAAAGCTTTTCGCGCAAAAAAATGATAAATAAATATAAATATTTGGGGAATGCTACAGAATGATGTTGAAAGTTGGAACGGGTTGAATCAGTCAAGAAATGTAGGAATTAGAAGTGAAAAACAATTTTTTTTATAATTTGACGTGAATTTTAAAGTTGAAAATTTAGAAATTTTGGTAAGTGAGAAGTTGTAGAATAAGATGTATAGCGTGCCAAACAAGGAATTTGACTTCGGTACATCACAGCCTCTGTTCAACATTTAGGTGACTAACAACACTCAGGATGTGTGAAAAATGACAAATATTCTCAAACATCCCCTGATCTTAAACTCCCAGGAGTGCAAGGAAAAACTCAAAACTCCAACTAGGGGAAATGAGAAACCTTGAGAAGAGACCACAGATGGGAGGATCCCTCTTCTAGGATGACCAGGCTGCAATGGATCCAGAGAGGACACATAGTACAAACAGTGTAGACAATTCAAAAAAGGTGTGGAGAGCAGGATGTTATTGCACGGCAATGACTCTGAGACTCTAAGAGTGGTGTGAGTCCATCAGAGCGACAGCCTGGGGGATGAAGCTGTCTCTGTGTCTGCTGGTTCTGGCGTACAGAGCTCTATAATGCCGTCTGGAGGGGAGTAGTTCAAACAGACTGCAACCTGGGTGAGAAGGGTCTGTAGAGATGTTACTTGCACGTTTCCTGGTCCTGGACAGGTACAAGTCTTTGATAGATGGGAGGTTGATTCCAACTATCTTTTCTGCAGTCCTGACTGTCCGTTGCAGTTTGTGCTTGTCTTGTTTGGAGGCCGATCCAAACCGACAGTGATGGACGTGCAGAGGACATACTGGATGATGGCAGTGTAGAAGGTCTTCAGCAGCTCCCGCGGCAGGTTTAAACAGCTCTTGCGGCAGGTTTAAACGTTGAAATGGGTTGAATCGGTGGCAAAATGGAGAAATTAGAAGGAAAAAATGAAATATAAGCCACTTCCAGTTTGTTTGCGGGCACTTCCTGATCTAATGAGGGCACTTCCGGTTTTCTTGGGTCACTGCCAGTTTGTTTGGGGCCACTTCTGATTTAAATGAGGTCACTTCCGGTTTATTTGGGGCACTTCCAGTTTGTTTTGAATCACTCCCGGTTTAGTTGAGGTTACTTCCTGATTATTTGGGGCACTTCTGGTTTAATTTAAGTCACTTCCGGTTTATTTGGGGCACTTCCAGTTTGTTTGGAGTCACTTCTGGTTAAAATGAGGTCAGTCACGGTTTATTTGAGGTCACTTCTGGTTTATTTGAGGTCACTTACGGATTATTTGGGGCACTTCTGGTTTAATTTAGGTCACTTCTGGTTTGATTTGGGGCAATTCCGCCTTAATTTAGGTAACTTCTGGTTTATTTATTCAAGATGGTGGTGCGTGCACATGCAGTGACCTCTCTCTGTCCCAACCGAGCGATGTTTTGTTCATTTAAGAAGTGTTTGTACGACAGTTTTACGTGTTCGTCCTGTCTTAGTACGTTGGCGACAAGTACAGCAGGCAGTTTCTACTGGACATCGGCAAAAGCGAGTTTTGCAGCGTTCTGAACTTTGAAACAGAGACATTAAAGGAACTCGGACTACTGCGGCCTGAAACAACACCGGACTCGCCGGCTACTCCTCCCCCGGATAGGAAGCGTTGGAAGCGGTGTGCGAGGAGGCAGAAGAGGGGCAAGCGGAGGTCTCCGGGCCAGGCTAGCGGCCAACCCAACTCGCCCGGCCATACCTTCCATTCTTCTGGCGAATGTTCGATCACTGGACAACAAAATGGATTACATACGACTGCTGAGATCTACGAACCGGACAGTGAGTAACTGCTGTGTGTTCGTGTTCACTGAGACTTGGTTAAATGTCAACATTCTGGATTCTGCTGTACAACTGGGGCAGCTAGCATGCTATCGAGCAGACCGGGCCATTGCAAAGGGTGGAAAATCACGAGGAGGAATCTGTGTTTACATCTGTGATGAATGGTGCCGGGACACTGTGGTTGTATGCAAACACTGCTCGCCACTGGCGGAGTTTGTGATCTTAAAGTGCCGTCCTTTTTACCTGCCAAGGGAAATTCCTGCGATTCTGCTAGTCGCGGTATACATCCCGCCTTCCAACATTGAAAGCGTCAGGATCACGGCTCTTAGTGAACTGTACCAGGCTGTCAGTGAGCAACAGACGGTGCACCCCGATGGTTTCACCATCTTCGCTGGGGATTTTAATCATGCAGACCTAAAGACTGTTTTTCTAAAGCTACGCCAGCATGTTTTTTTCCAACACGAGGAGACAGCATCCTGGACCTGGTGTACACTACACATAAACGAGGTTTCAAAGCCACCCCCCTCCCCCACATTGGACTTTCTGACCATATCACTGTTATGCTAATGCCCGGGTACAGACAAAGAGTGAAAGCATACAGGCCGGTTCGCAAGCAGGTAAAAGTGTGGCCTGAGGGAGCCTCTGATGCTCTTCGAGACTGCTTTGACACAACAGACTGGGAAATGTTTGAGCAGGCAACCACTTAGAACAATCAGACAGACATAGAGGAGTATACAGACTCTGTAACCTCTTACATCACAGAGTGCACTGATGATGTGACCCACACAAAATACATTATCACTCGGGCTAACCGGAAGCCATGGCTGACAGAGGATGCCCTCAGGCTGCTGAGGGCCAGAGACAAAGCCTACAGAGCTGGGGATGAAGCTAGCATGAGAACAGCGAGAGCCAACCTGTCCCGTAGCATCAAGGAAGCAAAAAAGGCATTCACTTGCCAGATTACCGCCCACTTCAAAGACAGCAGGAACGTACGAAGCCTAAGCCTATGGCAGGGCATTCAGACCATCAGGCACTACAAGCCTGCGCTGCAGAGCTGTGAGAGCAACATCCCTCTGCTCAATGATCTGAACCACTTCTTTGCTTGCTTTGAGGCTCAGAACAGCACTTGCCCGCTGAAGACCCCTCCCCCTCCACACGAGCAGCCCCTGTGCCTCTCTGCCGATAGCGTGAGGAGGACACTTGCTGCTATCAACACCCGTAAGGCAGCAGGCCCAGACAACATCCCAGGTCGAGCGCTGAAGGACTGCGCTGAGGAGTTTAAGGGTGTCTTCACAGACATCTTTAACACTTCCCTGCAGCAAGCCCCATCATGTTTCAAGGCTCCCACCATCATACCTGTGCCGAAGAAAACTGCTCCATCCTGCTTCAATAACTAGCGCCCTGCGGCACTGACACCCATCATAATGAAGTGCTTTGAGCAGCTTGTCATGACACACATCAGATCCATTCTCCCCCACACCCTTGACCCCTTCCAGTTTGCATACCGAGCCAAGTGGTCCTCTGAGGATGCAATCTGCTCTGCCCTCCACTCAGCCCTCACCCACCTGGAAAAAAGAGACTCGTATGCGAGATTGCTGTTTGTGGACTTCAGTTCTGCATTCAACACCATTGTACCACAACAACTCATCTGCAAACTCGAAAAACTGGGACTCAGTACCTACCTCTGCAACTGGCTACTGGACTTCCTCTGTCAGAGGCCTCAAATAGTACGTAACCTCAGCGTCAAATAGTTGGCGACAATATCTCAAGCAGCATCACGCTGAGATCCCCTTCACACATTGTTATTGTGTGAAGGCTTGTTATTAGTGTGAAGGTGAAGACCTTCACACTATTGTTATTGCTGTCCTTTATTGTGTGAAGGCGATGGCCTTCACACATATGTTATTCTACACCATTCTCTATTATTATTATTATTGTGTGAAGGCGATGGCCTTCACACATATGTTATTCTACACCATTCTCTATTATTATTATTATTGTGTGAAGGCGATGGCCTTCACACATATGTTATTCTACACCATTCTCTATTATTATTATTATTAGTGTGAAGGTGAAGACCTTCACACTATTGTTATTGCTGTCCTTTATTGTGTGAAGGCGAAGGCCTTCACACATTGTTATTCTACTTTATTGTGTGAAGGCGAAGGCCTTCACACATTGTTATTCTACTTTATTATTATTATTATTATTATTATTATTATTATTATTATTATTCAACTTATTCCTCCCACTTTTTTGGCACCTAACTAGTCCTACATGCTTCAACCGATTCACCCCGTTCAAACTTTCACACATTCCAAAAATTCATGGCATGCTTGCTACCATTTTTTATGTTGATAACATTAACCGTTTTTGTGTAATTAGCAAATTTGTGACTTTTAAATCCCCATTTATTCTTAATGGCGATTTCAACACGAGCCATTTTCCTGCGTGGGTTTGAATTTTACACGTGTCACATCTGGCGTCTCACCATTACACAAACTCACACGACACTGGCTGCAGTTTTTTTCGTCATAAACATTTATCGTTTTTGCATAATTAGGACATTTGTGGTATAAAATTACGCATTCATTCTTAATGGCGCATTCAACATGAACATTGATGACATTAAGCAAATTACACTATTTCAAAATAGCAAATCAATTAGCTCACTTGGTAATGCATGCGCTTATTAACTTGAGCCGCTTCCCCGCGTCAGTTCGATTCCAACTGTGGGTACCGCTTTTTTCCCTTTTTATTCACTGCTTAATATTTTTAACGCTTATGATTTGTAACTTGTCATTTTACCATTTATTTTAATAATAATTTATTATTCCCGTTTATCATTTTTAATGCTTATCATTTGTAACTCGTCATTTTCCCATTTATTGTATAATAATTTAATTTCCTTTATATTCTTTCCGCTTATCATTTTTATCGTTTATCATTTGTAACTTTTGTCATTTTCCCATTTATTTTATAATTTAATTTCCTTTTTATTCTTCCTGCTTATCATTATTCACGCTTTTCATTTGTAACTCTCGTCATTTTCCCATTTATTTTATTCATAATTTATCATTTATTTCCCTTTTTATTTTTCCCACTCATCATTTTTCCTACTTATTTTATTTATCATCATTTATCATTATTTATTTCCCTTTTTATTTTTACCACTTATTTTTCCCATTTATTTCATTCATCATCATTTATTTCCCTTTTTATTTTTCCTGCTTATCATTTTAACACATCATTTTACCCATTTACTTTATTCATCATCATTTATATTCATTAATTGCCCTTTTTCATTTTTCCTGTCTTTCATTTCGAAAAAAGTAGAATAACAATAGTGCGAAGGTCTTCGCCTTCACACGCAATTTCTCCAGGAATTGCAATTCTAGTTATTATTATTATTGTGTGAAGGCGAAGGCCTTCACACATTGTTATTCTACTTTATTATTATTATTATTATTATTGTGTGAAGGTCTTCGCCTTCACACGCAATTTCTCCAGGAATTGCAATTCTAGTTATTATTGTGTGAAGGCGAAGGCCTTCACACATTGTTATTCTACTTTATTATTGTGTGAAGGCGAAGCCTTCACACATTGTTATTCTACTTTATTATTATTATTATTATTATTATTATTATTCAACTTATTCCTCCCACTTTTTTGGCACCTAACTAGTCCTACATGCTTCGACCGATTCACCCCGTTCAAACTTTCACACATTCCAAAAATTCATGGCATGCTTGCTACCATTTTTTTTGTTGATAACATTTACCGTTTTTGTGTAATTAGCAAATTTGTGACTTTTAAATCCCCATTCATTCTTAATGGGGATTTCAACACGAGCCATTTTCCCGCGTGGGTTCGAATTTTACAGTGGGTGGAATTTATTTTCGAAAAAAGTAGAATAACAATAGTGTGAAGGTCTTCGCCTTCACGCGCAATTTCTCCAGGAATTGCAGATTGCTAGTTATTATTATTATTATTATTATTCAACTTATTCCTCTCACTTTTTTGGCACCTAACTAGTCCTACATGCTTCAACTGATTCACCCCATTCTAACTTTCACACATTCCAAAAATTCATGGCATGCTTGCTACCATTTTTTTTGTTGATAACATTTACCGTTTTTGTGTAATTAGCAAATTTGTGACTTTTAAATCCCCATTCATTCTTAATGGAGATTTCAACACGAGCCACTTTCCCGCGTGGGTTCGAATTTTACAGTGGGCGGAATTTATTTAAAAAAAAAAGTAGAATAACAATAGTGTGAAGGTCTTCGCCTTCACGCGCAATTTCTCCAGGAATTGCAGATTGCTAGTTATTATTATTATTCAACTTATTCCTCCCACTTTTTTGGCACCTAACTAGTCCTACATGCTTCAACCGATTCACCCCGTTCAAACTTTCACACATTCCAAAAATTCATGGCATGCTTGCTACCATTTTTTTTGTTGATAACATTTACCGTTTTTGTGTAATTAGCAAATTTGTGACTTTTAAATCCCCATTCATTCTTAATGGCGATTTCAACACGAGCCACTTTCCCGCGTGGGTTCGAATTTTACAGTGGGCGGAATTTATTTTCGAAAAAAGTAGAATAACAATAGTGTGAAGGTCTTCGCCTTCACGCGCAATTTCTCCAGGAATTGCAGATTGCTAGTTGTGTGAAGGCGAAGGCCTTCACACATTGTTATTCTACTTTATTGTGTGAAGGCGAAGGCCTTCACACATTGTTATTCTACTTTATTATTATTATTATTATTATTATTATTATTATTCAACTTATTCCTCCCACTTTTTTGACACCTAACTAGTCCTACATGCTTCAACCGATTCACCCCATTCAAACTTTCACACATTCTAAAAATTCATGGCATGCTTGCTACCATTTTATTTGTTCATAACATTTACAGTTTTTGTGTAATTAGCAAATTTGTGACTTTTAAATCCCCATTTATTCTTAATGGCGATTTCAACACGAGCCATTTCCCTGCGTGGGTTCGAATTTTACACATGACACATTGGGCGTCTCACCATTACACAAACTCACACGACACTGGCTGATATTTTTTTCGTAATAAACATTTATGGTCTTTGCATAATTAGTACATTTGTGCTATAAATTACGCATTCATTCTTAATGGCGCATTCAACATGAACATTCATGACATCAAGCAAATTACACCACTTCAAAAAAGCAAATCAATTAGCTCAGGTGGTAACACAGGTGCTTATTAACTCGAGCTGCTTCCCCGCGTGAGTTCGATTCCAACTGTGGGTACTGCTTTTTTTCCTTTTTATTCACTGCTTAATATTTTTAACGCTTATGATTTGTAACTTGTTATTTTACCATTTATTTTAATAATAATTTATTTTCCTTTTTATTCTTCCCGTTTATCATTTTTAATGCTTATCATTTGTAACTCTCGTCATTTTCCCATTTATTGTATAATAATTTAATTTCCTTTATATTCTGACCGCTTATCATTTTTATCGTTTATCATTTGTAACTTTTGTCATTTTCCCATTTATTTTATAATTTAATTTCCTTTTTATTCTTCCCGCTTATCATTATTCACGCTTTTCATTTGTAACTCTCGTCATTTTCCCATTTATTTTATTCATAATTTATCATTTATTTCCCTTTTTATTTTTCCCACTCATCATTTTTCCTATTTATTTTATTTATCATCATTTATCATTATTTATTTCCCTTTTTATTTTTACCACTTATTTTTCCCATTTATTTCATTCATCATCATTTATCATCATTTATTTCCCTTTTTATTTTTCCTGCTTATCATTTTAACACATCATTTTACCCATTTACTTTATTCATCATCATTTATATTCATTAATCGCCCTTTTTCATTTTTCCTGTCTTTCATTTCGAAAAAAGTAGAATAACAATAGTGCGAAGGTCTTCGCCTTCACACGCAATTTCTCCAGGAATTGCAATTCTAGTTATTATTATTATTATTATTCAACTTATTCCTCCCACTTTTTTGGCACCTAACTAGTCCTACATGCTTCGACCGATTCACCCCGTTCAAACTTTCACACATTCCAAAAATTCATGGCATGCTTGCTACCATTTTTTTTGTTGATAACATTTACCGTTTTTGTGTAATTAGCAAATTTGTGACTTTTAAATCCCCATTCATTCTTAATGGGGATTTCAACACGAGCCATTTTCCCGCGTGGGTTCGAATTTTACAGTGGGTGGAATTTATTTTCGAAAAAAGTAGAATAACAATAGTGTGAAGGTCTTCGCCTTCACGCGCAATTTCTCCAGGAATTGCAGATTGCTAGTTATTGTGTGAAGGCGAAGGCCTTCACACATTGTTATTCTACTTTATTATTATTATTATTATTGTGTGAAGGCGAAGCCTTCACACATTGTTATTCTACTTTATTATTATTATTATTATTATTATTATTATTCAACTTATTCCTCCCACTTTTTTGGCACCTAACTAGTCCTACATGCTTCGACCGATTCACCCCGTTCAAACTTTCACACATTCCAAAAATTCATGGCATGCTTGCTACCATTTTTTTTGTTGATAACATTTACCGTTTTTGTGTAATTAGCAAATTTGTGACTTTTAAATCCCCATTCATTCTTAATGGGGATTTCAACACGAGCCATTTTCCCGCGTGGGTTCGAATTTTACAGTGGGTGGAATTTATTTTCGAAAAAAGTAGAATAACAATAGTGTGAAGGTCTTCGCCTTCACGCGCAATTTCTCCAGGAATTGCAGATTGCTAGTTATTATTATTATTCAACTTATTCCTCTCACTTTTTTGGCACCTAACTAGTCCTACATGCTTCAACTGATTCACCCCATTCTAACTTTCACACATTCCAAAAATTCATGGCATGCTTGCTACCATTTTTTTTGTTGATAACATTTACCGTTTTTGTGTAATTAGCAAATTTGTGACTTTTAAATCCCCATTCATTCTTAATGGCGATTTCAACACGAGCCACTTTCCCGCGTGGGTTCGAATTTTACACGTGCCACATCTGGCGTCTCACCATTACACAAACTCACACGACACTGGCTGCAGTTTTTTCGCCATAAACATTTATCGTTTTTGCATAATTAGTACATTTGTGGTATAAAATTACGCATTCATTCTTAATGGCGCATTCAACATGAACATTGATGACATTAAGCAAATTCCACCACTTCAAAAAAGTAAACCAAATAGCTCAGTTAGTAAAGCGGGCCCTTCAGGTCTCTGGCCACTTCCCCGCGTGAGTTCGATTCCAACTGTGGGTACTGCTTTTTTTCCTTTTTATTCACTGCTTAATATTTTTAACTCTTATGATTTGTAACTTGTCATTTTACCATTTGTTTTAATAATAATTTATTTTCCTTTTTATTCTTCCCGCTTATCATTTTTAATGCTTATCATTTGTAACTCTCGTCATTTTCCCATTTATTGTATAATAATTTGATTTCCTTTATATTCTTCCCGCTTATCATTTTTATCGTTTATCATTTGTAACTTTTGTCATTTTCCCATTTATTTTATAATAATTTAATTTCCTTTTTATTCTTCCCGCTTATCATTATTCACGCTTTTCATTTGTAACTCTCGCCATTTTCCCATTTATTTTATTCATAATTTATCATTTATTTCCCTTTTTATTTTTCCCACTCATCATTTTTCCTATTTATTTTATTTATCATCATTTATCATTATTTATTTCCCTTTTTATTTTTACCACTTATTTTTCCCATTTATTTCATTCATCATCATTTCTCATCATATATTTCCCTTTTTATTTTTCCTGCTTATCATTTTAACACATCATTTTACCCATTTACTTTATTCATCATCATTTATATTCATTAATTGCCCTTTTTCATTTTTCCTGTCTTTCATTTCGAAAAAAGTAGAATAACAATAGTGCGAAGGTCTTCGCCTTCACACGCAATTTCTCCAGGAATTGCAATTCTAGTTATTATTATTATTCAACTTATTCCTCCCACTTTTTTGACACCTAACTAGTCCTACATGCTTCAACCGATTCACCCCATTCAAACTTTCACACATTCCAAAAATTCATGGCATGCTTGCTACCATTTTATTTGTTCATAACATTTACCGTTTTTGTGTAATTAGCAAATTTGTGACTTTTAAATCCCCATTCATTCTTAATGGCGATTTCAACACGAGCCACTTTCCCGCGTGGGTTCGAATTTTACACGTGTCACATCTGGCGTCTCACCATTACACAAACTCACACGACACTGGCTGCAGTTATTTTCGTCATAAACATTTATCGTTTTTGCATAATTAGTACATTTGTGGTGTAAAATGACGCATTCATTCTTAATGGCGTATTCAACATGAACATTCTTGATATTAAGCAAATTCCACCACTTCAAAAAAGCAAACCAAATAACTCAGTTCGTAAAGCGGGCCCTTCAGGTCACTGGCCACTTCCCCGCGTGAGTTCGATTCCAACTGCGGGTACTGCTTTTTTTCCTTTTTATTCACTGCTTAATATTTTTAACGCTTACGATTTGTAACTTGTCATTTTACCATTTATTTTAATAATAATTTATTTTCCTTTTTATTCTTCCCGCTTATCATTTTTAATGCTGATCATTTGTAACTCTCAGCATTTTCCCATTTATTGAATAATAATTTGATTTCCTTTATATTCTTCCCGCTTATCATTTAATATCGTTTATCATTTGTAACTTTTGTCATTTTCCCATTTATTTTATAATAATTTAATTTCCTTTAATTCTTCCCGCTTATCATTATTCACGCTTTTCATTTGTAACTCTCGTCATTTTCCCATTTATTTTATTCATAATTTATCATTTATTTCCCTTTATATTTTCCCACTCATCATTTTTCCTATTTATTTTATTTATCATCATTTATCATTATTTATTTCCCTTTTTATTTTTACCACTTATTTTTCCCATTTATTTCATTCATCATCATTTGTCATCATTTATTTCCCTTTTTATTTTTCCTGCTTATCATTTTAACACATCATTTTACCCATTTACTTTATTCATCATCATTTATATTCATTAATTGCCCTTTTTCATTTTTCCTGTCTTTCTTTTCGAAAAAAGTAGAATAACAATAGTGCGAAGGTCTTCGCCTTCACACGCAATTTCTCCAGGAATTGCAATTCTAGTTATTGTGTGAAGGCGAAGGCCTTCACACATTGTTATTCTACTTTATTATTATTATTGTGTGAAGGCGAAGCCTTCACACATTGTTATTCTACTTTATTATTATTATTGTGTGAAGGCGAAGCCTTCACACATTGTTATTCTACTTTATTATTATTATTATTATTATTATTATTATTCAACTTATTCCTCCCACTTTTTTGGCACCTAACTAGTCCTACATGCTTCGACCGATTCACCCCGTTCAAACTTTCACACATTCCAAAAATTCATGGCATGCTTGCTACCATTTTTTTTGTTGATAACATTTACCGTTTTTGTGTAATTAGCAAATTTGTGACTTTTAAATCCCCATTCATTCTTAATGGGGATTTCAACACGAGCCATTTTCCCGCGTGGGTTCGAATTTTACAGTGGGTGGAATTTATTTTCGAAAAAAGTAGAATAACAATAGTGTGAAGGTCTTCGCCTTCACGCGCAATTTCTCCAGGAATTGCAGATTGCTAGTTATTATTATTATTATTATTCAACTTATTCCTCCCACTTTTTTGGCACCTAACTAGTCCTACATGCTTCGACCGATTCACCCCGTTCAAACTTTCACACATTCCAAAAATTCATGGCATGCTTGCTACCATTTTTTTTGTTGATAACATTTACCGTTTTTGTGTAATTAGCAAATTTGTGACTTTTAAATCCCCATTCATTCTTAATGGGGATTTCAACACGAGCCATTTTCCCGCGTGGGTTCGAATTTTACAGTGGGTGGAATTTATTTTCGAAAAAAGTAGAATAACAATAGTGTGAAGGTCTTCGCCTTCACGCGCAATTTCTCCAGGAATTGCAGATTGCTAGTTATTATTATTATTATTATTCAACTTATTCCTCCCACTTTTTTGGCACCTAACTAGTCCTACATGCTTCAACTGATTCACCCCATTCTAACTTTCACACATTCCAAAAATTCATGGCATGCTTGCTACCATTTTTTTTGTTGATAACATTTACCGTTTTTGTGTAATTAGCAAATTTGTGACTTTTAAATCCCCATTCATTCTTAATGGAGATTTCAACACGAGCCACTTTCCCGCGTGGGTTCGAATTTTACAGTGGGCGGAATTTATTTTAAAAAAAAGTAGAATAACAATAGTGTGAAGGTCTTCGCCTTCACGCGCAATTTCTCCAGGAATTGCAGATTGCTAGTTATTATTATTATTATTATTATTATTATTCAACTTATTCCTCCCACTTTTTTGACACCTAACTAGTCCTACATGCTTCAACCGATTCACCCCGTTCAAACTTTCACACACTCCAAAAATTCATGGCATGCTTGCTACCAATTTTTTTGTTGATAACATTTACCGTTTTTGTGTAATTAGCAAATTTGTGACTTTTAAATCCCCATTCATTCTTAATGGCGATTTCAACACGAGCCATTTTCCTGCGTGGGTTCGAATTTCACACGTGTCACATCTGGCGTCTCACCATTACACAAACTCACACGACACTGGCTGTAGTTTTTTTCGTCATAAACATTTGTCGTTTTTGCATAATTAGTACATTTGTGGTGTAAAATTACGCATTCATTCTTAATGGCGCATTCAACATGAACATTCATGACATTAAGCAAGTTACACCACTTCAAAAAAGCAAATCAATTAGCTCAGGTGGTAATGCGGGCGCTTATTAACTCGAGCCGCTACCCTTGCGTGATTTCGATCCCAACTGTTGGTACTGCTTTTTTTCCTTTTTATTCA
This sequence comes from Syngnathus floridae, assembly GCF_059516105.1. Taxonomy (NCBI): domain Eukaryota; kingdom Metazoa; phylum Chordata; class Actinopteri; order Syngnathiformes; family Syngnathidae; genus Syngnathus; species Syngnathus floridae. Next base: position 1,249,656 of record NC_142414.1, on the reverse strand, counting down.
CTGCTTAATATTTTTAACGCTTATGATTTGTAACTTGTCATTTTACCATTTATTTTAATAATAATTTATTATTCCCGTTTATCATTTTTAATGCTTATCATTTGTAACTCGTCATTTTCCCATTTATTGTATAATAATTTAATTTCCTTTATATTCTTTCCGCTTATCATTTTTATCGTTTATCATTTGTAACTTTTGTCATTTTCCCATTTATTTTATAATAATTTAATTTCCTTTTTATTCTTCCCGCTTATCATTATTCACGCTTTTCATTTGTAACTCTCGTCATTTTCCCATTTATTTTATTCATAATTTATCATTTATTTCCCTTTTTATTTTTCCCACTCATCATTTTTCCTATTTATTTTATTTATCATCATTTATCATTATTTATTTCCCTTTTTATTTTTACCACTTATTTTTCCCATTTATTTCATTCATCATCATTTCTCATCATTTATTTCCCTTTTTATTTTTCCTGCTTATCATTTTAACACATCATTTTGCCCATTTACTTTATTCATCATCATTTATATTCATTAATTGCCCTTTTTCATTTTTCCTATCTTTCATTTCGAAAAAAGTAGAATAACAATAGTGCGAAGGTCTTCGCCTTCACACGCAATTTCTCCAGGAATTGCAATTCTAGTTATTAGTGTGAAGGTGAAGACCTTCACACTATTGTTATTGCTGTCCTTTATTATTATTATTATTAGTGTGAAGGTGAAGACCTTCACACTATTGTTATTGCTGTCCTTTATTATTATTATTATTATTATTATTATTATTATTCTACTTATTCCGCTCACTTTTTTGTCCGTTAACTACTTCCACATACTTCAACCGATTCACTCCGTTCCACTTTTCACTTATTCCAAATATTCATGACATGGGTGCTTACATTTTTTTCGTTCAAAAAATTTTCCGTTTTCACAAAATTCACGATTTTGTGGCATTTTTTTCCCCATTCATTCTTAATGGCAGATTCAACATTTCACATTTTTGTTGTTCCAGTTTGAAATTCACTTATTTCAACACATTCGAATCACATTGGGGACATTCCCAAACTTGCCAAATTCAAAAATTTCACGTTTTCACTTTTAAAATTTGCACAAAATTTTGCAAAATTTCACAAAATTTAGTTTTTCACTTCTAATTTCTACATTTTTCCACCGATTCAACTCGTTCCAACTTTCAACTGTTCATCTTTTGCCTACCTATTCCACACCTTCCCACTTACCAAAATTTCCAAATTTTCAATTTTGAAATTCACACCAAATTTTCCAAAAATTTAGTTTTTCCCTTCTAATTTCTACATTTTTCAACCGATTCAACCCATTCCAACTTTATTCACTTTGTTCACCTTATGCTTACCATATTCACCCCCTTCACCCCCACTTCCACAATTCAACCCTTGACCCCCACTTCCAGAGTGGCGGCCATCTTGGATTGACCCTGAAGTGCCCCAATGAACCCGGAATGAACCGGAAGTGCCCCAAATCAAACCGGAATTGACCCCAAATGAACCGGAAGTGACCTCAGGTAAACCGGAAGTGACCCCAAATCAAACCGGAAGTGACCCCAAATCAAACCGGAAGTGACCTTTTTAAACCGGAAGTGACCTTTTTAAACCGGAAGTGACCCCAAATAAACCGGAAGTGACCTCAGCTAGACCGGAAGTGCCTCTATTCAAACCGGAAGTGACTCAAATACACCGGAAGTGACCCAAATCAAACCGGAAGTGACCCCAAATGAACCGGAAGTGACCTCAGGTAAACCGGAAGTGACCCCAAATCAAACCGGAAGTGACCTATTTAAACCGGAAGTGACCCCAAATAAACCGGAAGTGATCTCAGCTAGACCGGAAGTGCCTCTTATCAAACCGGAAGTGACCCAAATAGACCGGAAGTGACCCAAATCAAACCGGAAGTGACCCCAAATGAACCGGAAGTGACCTCAGGTAAACCGGAAGTGACCCCAAATCAAACCGGAAGTGACATTTTTAAACCGGAAGTGACCTTTTTAAACCGGAAGTGACCCCAAATAAACCGGAAGTGACCTCAGCTAGACCGGAAGTGCCTCTAATCAAACCGGAAGTGACCCTAATAGACCGGAAGTGACCCAAATCAAACCGGAAAAGACCCCAAATGAACCGGAAGTGACCTCAGGTAAACCGGAAGTGACCCCAAATCAAACCGGAAGTGAGCTTTTTAAACCGGAAGTGACCTATTTAAACCGGAAGTGACCCCAAATAAACCGGAAGTGACCTCAGCTAGACCGGAAGTGCCTCTTATCGAACCGGAAAGGACCCAAATAAAACCGGAAGTGACCCCAAATGAACCGGAAGTGACCTCAGGTAAACCGGAAGTGACCCCAAATCAAACCGGAAGTGACCTTTTTAAACCGAAGTGACCTTTTTAAACCGGAAGTGACCCCAAATAAACCGGAAGTGACCTCAGCTAGACCGGAAGTGCCTCTATTCAAACCGGAAGTGACCCAAATAGACCGGAAGTGACCCAAATCAAACCGGAAGTGACCATATTTCAACATTAAGTGCCCTAAATACATACATTTGCACTACCTTTTGCAAATTTTGCCCGATTAAACCAGTTTCAACATTTTAACCCCAAAATTGAACTTCCTGAAGCTGTTTTTTTCCTTTTGTTCCAAATTTCAAAAAATTTTGGTGCATTTTTTTTCTTTTAATTCCCATTCATTCTCTATTAGGATTCAAGATTTGCTCTAACTTCTACATTTTTTAACCGATTCAACTCGTTCCAACTTTCAACTGTTCATCTTTTGCCTTCCTATTCCACAACTTCCCACTTACCAAAAATTCTCTACAATTTTGTTTTTCTACTCTATTTTCTACATTTTTCAACTTATTCAACCCATTCCACCTTTCAACTGTTATTCATTTTCCTACCTATTCCACAACTTCCCACTTACCCAAAATTCCAAATTTTCACTTTTTAAATTCACACCCAATTTTCCCAAATTTCCTTTTTCCCTTGTAATTTCTACATTTCTCAACCGATTCAACTCTTTTCAACATCATTCTGCAGCATTACCCAAGTATTTATTCAACCTCTTCACCTTCACACGCAATTTCTTCAGGAATTGCAAATTCTAGTTATTATTATTATTATTATTCTACTTATTCCGCTCACTTTTTTGTCCGTTAACTACTTCCACATACTTCAACCGATTCACTCCGTTCCACTTTTCACTTATTCCAAATATTCATGACATGGGTGCTTACATTTTTTTCGTTCAAAAAATTTTCCGTTTTCACAAAATTCACGATTTTGTGGCATTTTTTTCCCCATTCATTCTTAATGGCAGATTCAACATTTCACATTTTTGTTGTTCCAGTTTGAAATTCACTTATTTCAACACATTCAAATCACATTGGGGACATTCCCAAACTTGCCAAATTCAAAAATTTCACGTTTTCACTTTTAAAATTTGCACAAAATTTTGCAAAATTTCACAAAATTTAGTTTTTCACTTCTAGTTTCTACATTTTTCCACCGATTCAACTCGTTCCAACTTTCAACTGTTCATCTTTTGCCTACCTATTCCACACCTTTCCACTTACCAAAATTTCCAAATTTTCAATTTTAAAATTCACACCAAATTTTCCCAAAATTTAGTTTTTCCCTTCTAATTTCTACATTTTTCAACCGATTCAACCCATTCCAACTTTATTCACTTTGTTCACCTTATGCTTACCATATTCACCCCCTTCACCCCTACTTCCACAATTCAACCCTTGACCCCCACTTCCAGAGTGGCGGCCATCTTGGATTGACCCTGAAGTGCCCCAATGAACCCGGAATGAACTGGAAGTGCCCCAAATCAAACCGGAATTGACCCCAAATGAACCGGAAGTGACCTCAGGTAAACCGGAAGTGACCCCAAATCAAACCGGAAGTGACCCCAAATCAAACCGGAAGTGACCTTTTTAAACCGGAAGTGACCCCCAATAAACCGGAAGTGACCTCAGCTAGACCGGAAGTGCCTCTAATCAAACCGGAAGTGACCTAAATAGACCGGAAGTGACCCAAATCAAACCGGAAGTGACCCCAAATGAACCGGAAGTGACCTCAGGTAAACCGGAAGTGACCCCAAATCAAACCGGAAGTGAGCTTTTTAAACCGGAAGTGACCTATTTAAACCGGAAGTGACCCCAAATAAACCGGAAGTGACCTCAGCTAGACCGGAAGTGCCTCTTATCAAACCGGAAGTGACCCAAATAGACCGGAAGTGACCCAAATCAAACCGGAAGTGACCCCAAATGAACCGGAAGTGACCTCAGGTAAACCGGAAGTGACCCCAAATCAAACCGGAGGTGACCTTTTTAAACCGGAAGTGACCTTTTTAAACCGGAAGTGACCCCAAATAAACCGGAAGTGACCTCAGCTAGACCGGAAGTGCCTCTTATCAAACCGGAAGTGACCCAAATAGACCGGAAGTGACCCAAATCAAACCGGAAGTGACCATATTTCAACATTAAGTGCCCTAAATACATACATTTGCACTAACTTTTGCAATTTTTGCCCGATTAAACCCGTTTCAACATTTTAACCCCAAAATTGAACTTCCTGAAGCCATTTTTTTTCCTTTTGTTCCAAATTTCAAAAAATTTTGGTGCAATTTTTTTTCTTTTAATTCCCATTCATTCTCTATTAGGATTCAAGATTCCCTCTAACTTCTACATTTTTTAACCGATTCAATTCGTTCCAACTTCCAACTGTTCATCTTTTGCCTTCCTATTCCACAACTTCCCACTTACCAAAAATTCTCTACAATTTTGTTTTTCTACTCTAATTTCTACATTTTTCAACTTATTCAAGCCATTCCACCTTTCAACTGTTCATCATTTTCCTACCTATTCCACAATTCCCACTTACCCAAAATTCCAAATTTTCAATTTTGAAATTCACACCCAATTTTCCCAAATTTCCTTTTTCCCTTGTAATTTCTACATTTTTCAACCGATTCAACTCTTTTCAACATCATTCTGCAGCATTCCCCAAGTATTTATTCAACCTCTTCACCTTCACACGCAATTTCTTCAGGAATTGCAAATTCTAGTTATTATTATTATTATTCTACTTATTCCGCTCACTTTTTTGACGCTTAACTACTTCCACATAGTTCAACCCATTCACTCCGTTCCACTTTTCACTTATTCCAAATATTCATGACACGGCTGCTTACATTTTTTTTGTTCGAAAAATTTTCCGTTTTCACAAAATTCACGATTTTGTGGCATTTTTTTCCCCATTCATTCTTAATGGCAGATTCAACATTTCACATTTTTGTTGTTCCAGTTTGAAATTCACTTATTTCAACACATTCAAATCACATTGGGGACATTCCCAAACTTGCCAAATTCATAAATTTCACGTTTTCACTTTTAAAATTTGCACAAAATTTTGCAAAATTTCACAAAATTTAGTTTTTCACTTCTAGTTTCTACATTTTTCCACCGATTCAACTCGTTCCAACTTTCAACTGTTCATCTTTTGCCTACCTATTCCACACCTTCCCACTTACCAAAATTTCCAAATTTTCAATTTTGAAATTCACACCAAATTTTCCCAAAATTTAGTTTTTCCCTTCTAATTTCTACATTTTTCAACCGATTCAACCCATTCCAACTTTATTCACTTTGTTCACCTTATGCTTACCATATTCACCCCCTTCACCCCCACTTCCACAATTCAACCCTTGACCCCCACTTCCAGAGTGGCGGCCATCTTGGATTGACCCTGAAGTGCCCCAATGAACCCGGAATGAACTGGAAGTGCCCCAAATCAAACCGGAATTGACCCCAAATGAACCGGAAGTGACCTCAGGTAAACCGGAAGTGACCCCAAATCAAACCGGAAGTGACCCCAAATCAAACCGGAAGTGACCTTTTTAAACCGGAAGTGACCTTTTTAAACCAGAAGTGACACCAAATAAACCGGAAGTGACCTCAGCTAGACCGGAAGTGCCTCTAATCAAACCGGAAGTGACCCAAATAGACCGGAAGTGACCAAAATCAAACCAGAAGTGATCATATTTCAACATTAAGTGCCCTAAATACCTACATTTGCGCTAACTTTTGCAAATTTTGCCCAATTAAACCCGTTTCAACATTTTAACCCCAAAAGTTAACCTTCTGAAGCCGTTTTTTTCCTTTTGTTCCAAATTACAAAAATTTTGGCGCAATTTTTTTTTTCTTTTAATTCCCATTCATTCTCTATTAGGATTCAAGATTTGCTCTAACTTGTACATTTTTTAACCGATTCAACTCGTTCCAACTTTCAACTGTTCATCTTTTGCCTTCCTATTCCACAACTTCCCACTTACCAAAAATTCTCTATAATTTTGTTTTTCTACTCAAATTTCTACATTTTTCAACTTATTCAACCCATTCCACCTTTCAACTGTTCATCATTTTCCTACCTATTCCACAACTTCCCACTTACCCAAAATTCCAAATTTTCAATTTTGAAATTCACACCCAATTTTCCCAAATTTCCTTTTTCCCTTGTAATTTCTACATTTTTCAACCGATTCAACTCTTTTCAACATCATTCTGCAGTATTCCCCAAGTATTTATTCAACCTCTTCACCTTCACACGCAATTTCTTCAGGAATTGCAAATTCTAGTTATTGTGTGAAGGCGATGGCCTTCACACATATGTTATTCTACACCATTCTCTATTATTGTGTGAAGGCGATGGCCTTCACACATATGTTATTCTACACCATTCTCTATTATTATTATTGTGTGAAGGCGATGGCCTTCACACATATGTTATTCTACACCATTCTCTATTATTATTGTGTGAAGGCGATGGCCTTCACACATATGTTATTCTACACCATTCTCTATTATTATTATTATTATTCTTCTATTTTATTCCCGCCACTTTTTTGTCCCGCTTCTTCTTCCACATAATTCATCCGATTCACTCCGTTCCACTTTTGACGTATTCCAAATATTCACGAGATGAGGGCTTCCATTTTTCTCGTTCCGAAAATTTTCCGATTTCGCAAAATTCGCGAATTTACGACAAATTTTTCCCCATTCATTCTCAATGGCAGATTCGACATTTCACATTTACGTCATTCCCCTTTTAAATTCACCTCATTCAGCACATTCAAACCACATTCGGAATGATTCTCGACATTCCCAAAATTCCCAAATTCAAAAATTTCACGTTTTCACGTTAAAAATTCCGACAAAATTTCACGAAATTTCGTTTTTCACCTCTAATTTCTACATTTTTCGACCGATTCAACCCGTTCCAACTTCCAACTGTTCATCTTTTGCCTACCTATTCCACAACTTCCCACTTACAAAAAAATTCCGAATTTTCAAATTTGAAATTCAACCAAATTCTTCGTAATTTCGTTTTTCTACTCTAATTTCTACATTTTTCAACCGATTCAACCCATTCCAACTTTCAACTGTTCATCTTTTGCCTGCCTATTCCACAACTTCTCACCTATCAAAAATTCCAAAATTTCAAATTTGAAATTCAACCAAATTCTCCAAAATTTCGTTTTTCTACTCTAACTTCTACGTTTTTCAACCGATTCAACCCATTCCAACTTTCAACTGTTCATCTTTTGCCTACCTATTCCACACCTTCCCACTTACCAAAATTTCCAAATTTTCAATTTTGAAATTCAACCAAATTCTACAAAATTTGGTTATTCTACTCTAATTTCTACATTTTTCAACCGATTCAACCCATTCCAACTTTATTCACTTTGGTCACCTCATCCTTACCATATTCACCCCCTTCACCCCCACTTCCACTATGCTTACAAAATTCAACCCTTGACCCCCACTTCCAGTGTGGCGGCCATCTTGGATTGACCCTGAAGTGCTCCCAATGAACCTAGAATGAACCGGAAGTGCCCCAAATCGAACCGGAAGTGACCTTAGGTAAACAGGAAGTGACCTCAGGTAAACCGGAAGTGACCCCAAATCAAACCGGAAGTGACCTTTTTAAACCGGAAGTGACCTTTTTAAACCGGAAGTGACCCCAAATAAACCGGAAGTGACCTCAGCTAGACCGGAAGTGCCTCTAATCAAACCGGAAGTGACCCAAATAGACCGGAAGTGATCCCAAATGAACCGTAAGTGACCCCAGGTAAACCGGAAGTGACCCTAAATCAAACCGGAAGTGACCTTTTTAAACCGGAAGTGGCCTTTTTAAACCGGAAGTGACCTTGTTAAACCGGAAGTGACCCCAAATAAACCGGAAGTGACCTCAGCTAGACCGGAAGTGCCTCTTATCAAACCGGAAGTGACCCAAATAGACCGGAAGTGACCCAAATCAAACCGGAAGTGACCTTATTTCAACATTAACTGCCCTAAATAGCTACATTAGGCGCTAACTTTTGCATTTATTGTCCGATTGAACCCGTTTCAACATTTTGACCCCAAAAGTGAACCTCCTGAAGCCGTTTTTTTTCGTTTTGTTCCAAATTTCAAAAAATTTTGGCGCAATTGCTTTTTCTTTTAATTCCCACTCATTCTCTATAGGGATTCAAGATTTGCTCTAACTTCTACATTATTTAACCGTTTCAACCCGTTCCAACTTTCAACTGTTCATCTTTTGCCTACCTATTCCACAACCTCCCACTTACCAAAAATTCCAAACTTTCAAATTTGAAATTCAACCAAATTCTCCAAAATTTAGTATTACACTTCTATTTTCCACATTTCTCAAGAAATTCAACTCATTTCAACATCATTCGGCATCATTCCCCAAGAAGTGATTCAAAGTATTCGCCTTCACACGCAATTTCTCCAGAAATTGCATTTTCTAGTTATTATTATTCTTCTATTTTATTCCCGCCACTTTTTTGTCCCGCTTCTTCTTCCACATAATTCATCCGATTCACTCCGTTCCACTTTTGACGTATTCCAAATATTCACGAGATGAGCGCTTCCATTTTTCTCGTTCCGAAAATTTTCCGATTTCGCAAAATTCGCGAATTTACGACAAATTTTTCCCCATTCATTCTCAATGGCAGATTCGACATTTCACATTTACGTCATTCCCCTTTTAAATTCACCTCATTCAGCACATTCAAATCACATTCGGAATGATTCTCGACATTCCCAAAATTCCCAAATTCAAAAATTTCACGTTTTCACGTTAAAAATTTCGACAAAATTTCACAAAATTTGGTTTTTCACCTCTAATTTCTACATTCTTTGACCGATTCAACCCATTCCAACTTTCAACTGTTCATCTTTTGCCTACCTATTCCACACCTTCCCACTTACCAAAATTTCCCAAAATTTTATTTTGAAATTCACACCAAATTCTACAAAATTTAGTTTTTTCACTCTAAATTCTACATTTTTCAACCGATTCAACCCATTCCAACTTTATTCACTTTGGTCACTTCATCCTTACCATATTCACCCCTTCACCCCCACTTCCACTATGCTTACACAATTCAACCCTTGACCCCCACTTCCAGTGTGGCGGCCATCTTGGATTGACCCTGAAGTGCTCCCAATGAACCTAGAATGAACCGGAAGTGCCCCAATTCGAACCGGAAGTGACCTTAGGTAAACAGGAAGTGACCTCAGGTAAACCGGAAGTGACCCCAAATCAAACCGGAAGTGACCTTTTTAAACCGGAAGTGACCTTTTTAAACCGGAAGTGACCCCAAATAAACCGGAAGTGACCTCAGCTAGACCGGAAGTGCCTCTTATCAAACCGGAAGTGACCCAAATAGACCGGAAGTGACCCAAATCAAACCGGAAGTGACCTTATTTCAACATTAACTGCCCTAAATAGCTACATTAGGCGCTAACTTTTGCATTTATTGTCCGATTGAACCCGTTTCAACATTTTAACCCCAAAAGTGAACCTCCTGAAGCCGTTTTTTATCGTTTTGTTCCAAATTTCAAAAAATTTTGGCGCAATTGTTTTTTCTTTTAATTCCCACTCATTCTCTATGGGGATTCAAGATTTGCTCTAACTTCTACATTATTTAACCGTTTCAACCCGTTCCAACTTTCAACTGTTCATCTTTTGCCTACCTATTCCACAATCTCCCACTTACCAAAAATTCCAAACTTTCAAATTTGAATTTCAACCAAATTCACCAAAATTCTGTAGTACACTTCTATTTTCCACATTTCTCAAGAAATTCAACTAATTTCAACATCATTCGGCATCATTCCCCAAGAAGTGATTCAAAGTATTCGCCTTCACACGCAATTTCTCCAGAAATTGCATTTTCTAGTTGTGTGAAGGCGATGGCCTTCACACATATGTTATTCTACACCATTCTCTATTATTATTATTATTATTGTGTGAAGGCGAAGGCCTTCACACATTGTTATTCTACTTTATTATTATTATTATTATTATTATTATTATTATTATTATTCAACTTATTCCTCCCACTTTTTTGACACCTAACTAGTCCTACATGCTTCAACCGATTCACCCCATTCAAACTTTCACACATTCTAAAAATTCATGGCATGCTTGCTACCATTTTATTTGTTCATAACATTTACAGTTTTTGTGTAATTAGCAAATTTGTGACTTTTAAATCCCCATTTATTCTTAATGGCGATTTCAACACGAGCCATTTCCCTGCGTGGGTTCGAATTTTACACATGACACATTGGGCGTCTCACCATTACACAAACTCACACGACACTGGCTGCAACTTTTTTCGTAATAAACATTTATGGTCTTTGCATAATTAGTACATTTGTGCTATAAATTACGCATTCATTCTTAATGGCGCATTCAACATAAACATTCATGACATTAAGCAAATTACACCACTTCAAAATAGCAAACCAATTAGCTCACTTGGTAACGCGGCCGCATATCAACTCGAGCCGCTTTCCCACGTGAGTTCGATTCCAACTGCGGGTACTGCTTTTTTTCCTTTTTATTCACTGCTTAATATTTTTCACGCTTATGATTTGTAACTTGTCATTTTACCATTTATTTTAATAATAATTTATTTTCCTTTTTATTCTTCCCGCTTATCATTTTTAATGCTTATCATTTGTAACTCTCGTCATTTTCCCATTTATTGTATAATAATTTGATTTCCTTTATATTCTTCCCGCTTATCATTTTTATCGTTTATCATTTGTAACTTTTGTCATTTTCCCATTTATTTTATAATAATTTAATTTCCTTTTTATTCTTCCCGCTTATCATTATTCACGCTTTTCATTTGTAACTCTCGTCATTTTCCCATTTATTTTATTCATAATTTATCATTTATTTCCCTTTTTATTTTTCCCACTCATCATTTTTCCTATTTATTTCATTTATCATCATTTATCATTATTTATTTCCCTTTTTATTTTTACCACTTATTTTTCCCATTTATTTCATTCATCATCATTTATCATCATTTATTTCCCTTTTTATTTTTCCTGCTCATCATTTTAACACATCATTTTACCCATTTACTTTATTCATCATCATTTATATTCATTAATTGCCCTTTTTCATTTTTCCTGTCTTTCATTTCGACAAAAGTAGAATAACAATAGTGCGAAGGTCTTCGCCTTCACACGCAATTTCTCCAGGAATTGCAATTCTAGTTATTATTATTCTTCTATTTTATTCCCGCCACTTTTTTGTCCCGCTTCTTCTTCCACATAATTCATCCGATTCACTCCGTTCCACTTTTGACGTATTCCAAATATTCACGAGATGAGCGCTTCCATTTTTCTCGTTCCGAAAATTTTCCGATTTCGCAAAATTCGCGAATTTACGACAAATTTTTCCCCATTCATTCTCAATGGCAGATTCGACATTTCACATTTACGTCATTCCCCTTTTAAATTCACCTCATTCAGCACATTCAAACCCCATTCGGAATGATTCTCGACATTCCCAAAATTCCCAAATTCAAAAATTTCACGTTTTCACGTTAAAAATTTCGACAAAATTTCACAAAATTTGGTTTTTCACCTCTAATTTCTACATTCTTTGACCGATTCAACCCATTCCAACTTTCAACTGTTCATCTTTTGCCTACCTATTCCACACCTTCCCACTTACCAAAATTTCCCAAAATTTTATTTTGAAATTCACACCAAATTCTACAAAATTTCATTTTTTCACTCTAAATTCTACATTTTTCAACCGATTCAACCCATTCCAACTTTATTCACTTTGGTCACTTCATCCTTACCATATTCACCCCTTCACCCCCACTTCCACTATGCTTACACAATTCAACCCTTGACCCCCACTTCCAGTGTGGCGGCCATCTTGGATTGACCCTGAAGTACTCCCAATGAACCTAGAATGAACCGGAAGTGCCCCCAATTCGAACCGGAAGTGACCTTAGGTAAACAGGAAGTGACCTCAGGTAAACCGGAAGTGACCCCAAATCAAACCGGAAGTGACCCAAATCAAACCGGAAGTGACCCCAAATGAACCGGAAGTGACCCCAGGTAAACCGGAAGTGACCCTAAATCAAACCGGAAGTGACCTTTTTAAACCGGAAGTGACCTTTTTAAACCGGAAGTGACCCCAAATAAACCGGAAGTGACCCAAATAGACCGGAAGTGACCCAAATCAAACCGGAAGTGACCCCAAATGAACCGGAAGTGACCCAAATCAAACCGGAAGTGACCCCAAATGAACCGGAAGTGACCTCAAGTAAACCGGAAGTGACCCCAAATCAAACCGGAAGTGACCTTTTTAAACCGGAAGTGACCTTTTTAAACCGGAAGTGACCCCAAATAAACCGGAAGTGACCTCAGCTAGACCGGAAGTGCCTCTTATCAAACCGGAAGTGACCCAAATAGACCGGAAGTGACCCAAATCAAACCGGAAGTGACCTTATTTCAACATTAACTGCCCTAAATAGCTACATTAGGCGCTAACTTTTGCATTTATTGTCCGATTGAACCCGTTTCAACATTTTAACCCCAAAAGTGAACCTCCTGAAGCCGTTTTTTATCGTTTTGTTCCAAATTTCAAAAAATTTTGGCGCAATTGTTTTTTCTTTTAATTCCCACTCATTCTCTATGGGGATTCAAGATTTGCTCTAACTTCTACATTATTTAACCGTTTCAACCCGTTCCAACTTTCAACTGTTCATCTTTTGCCTACCTATTCCACAATCTCCCACTTACCAAAAATTCCAAACTTTCAAATTTGAAATTCAACCAAATTCACCAAAATTCTGTAGTACACTTCTATTTTCCATATTTCTCAAGAAATTCAACTCATTTCAACATCATTCGGCATCATTCCCCAAGAAGTGATTCAAAGTATTCGCCTTCACACGCAATTTCTCCAGAAATTGCATTTTCTAGTTATTATTATTATTATATTTTATTCTCCACACTTTTTTGTCCCGCTTCTTCTTCCACATAATTCATCCGATTCACTCCGTTCCACTTTTGACGTATTCCAAATATTCACGAGATGAGCGCTTCCATTTTTCTCGTTCCGAAAATTTTCCGATTTCGCAAAATTCGCGAATTTACGACAAATTTTTCCCCATTCATTCTCAATGGCAGATTCGACATTTCACATTTGCGTCATTCCCCTTTTAAATTCACCTCATTCAGCACATTCAAACCACATTCGGAATGATTCTCGACATTCCCAAAATTCCCAAATTCAAAAATTTCACGTTTTCACGTTAAAAATTCCGACAAAATTTCACGAAATTTCGTTTTTCACCTCTAATTTCTACATTTTTCGACCGATTCAACCCGTTCCAACTTCCAACTGTTCATCTTTTGCCTACCTATTCCACAACTTCCCACTTACAAAAAAATTCCAAATTTTCAAATTTGAAATTCAACCAAATTCTTCGTAATTTTGTTTTTCTACTCTAATTTCTACATTTTTCAACCGATTCAACCCATTCCAACTTTCAACTGTTCATCTTTTGCCTGCCTATTCCACAACTTCTCACATACCAAATATTCAAAATTTTCAAATTTGAAATTCAACCAAATTCTACAAAATTTTGTTTTTGTACTCTAACTTCTACGTTTTTCAACCGATTCAACCCATTCCAACTTTCAACTGTTCATCTTTTGCCTGCCTATTCCACAACTTCTCACCTACCAAAAACTCCAAATTTTTAAATTTGAAATTCAACCAAATTCTCCAAAATTTAGTTTTTCTACTCTAACTTCTACATTTTTCAACCGATTCAGCTCATTCCAACTTTCAACTGTTCATCTTTTGCCAACCTATTCCACAACTTCCCATTTGCCAAAAATTCCAAATTTGAAATTCAACCAAATTTTTCTAAATTTCGTTTTTCTACTCTAATTTCTACATTTTTCAACCGATTCTACCCATTCCAACTTTCAACTGTTCATCTTTTGCCTACCTATTCCACAACGTCCCACTTACCAAAAATTCCAAATTTGAAATTCAACCAAATTTTCAAAAATTTCATTTTTCTACTCTCATTTCTACATTGTTCAACCGATTCAACCCATTCCAACATTCAACTGTTCATCTTTTGCCTACCTATTCCACAAATTCCCGTTTACCAAAAATTCCAAATTTGAAATTCAACCTAATTTTTCAAAATTTCGTTTTTCTACTCTAATTTCTACATTTTTCAACCAATTCTACCCATTCCAACTTTCAACTGTTCATCTTTTGCCTACCTATTCCACGACTTCCCACTGATCAAAAATTCCAAATTTGAAATTCAACCAAATTCTCCAAATTTTCGTTTTTCTACTCTAATTTCTACATTTTTCAACTTATTCAATTCATTCCAACTTTCAACTGTTCATCTTTTGCCAACCTATTCCACAACTTCCCATTTGCCAAAAATTCCAAATTTGAAATTCAACCAAATTTTTCTAAATTTCGTTTTTCTACTCTAATTTCTACATTTTTCAACCGATTCTACCCATTCCAACTTTCAACTGTTCATCTTTTTTCTACCTATTCCACAACTTTCCACTTACCAAAAATTCCAAACTTTCAAATTTGAAATTCAACCAAATTCTCCAAAATTTAGTATTACACTTCTATTTTCCACATTTCTCAAGAAATTCAACTCATTTCAACATCATTCGGCATCATTCCCCAAGAAGTGATTCAAAGTCTTCGCCTTCACACGCAATTTCTCCAGAAATTGCATTTTCTAGTTATTATTAGTGTGAAGGTGAAGACCTTCACACTATTGTTATTGCTGTCCTTTATTATTGTGTGAAGGCGAAGGCCTTCACACATTGTTATTCTACTTTATTATTATTATTATTATTATTATTATTATTGTGTGAAGGCGAAGCCTTCACACATTGTTATTCTACTTTATTATTATTATTATTATTATTATTATTATTCAACTTATTCCTCCCACTTTTTTGGCACCTAACTAGTCCTACATGCTTCGACCGATTCACCCCGTTCAAACTTTCACACATTCCAAAAATTCATGGCATGCTTGCTACCATTTTTTTTGTTGATAACATTTACCGTTTTTGTGTAATTAGCAAATTTGTGACTTTTAAATCCCCATTCATTCTTAATGGGGATTTCAACACGAGCCATTTTCCCGCGTGGGTTCGAATTTTACAGTGGGTGGAATTTATTTTCGAAAAAAGTAGAATAACAATAGTGTGAAGGTCTTCGCCTTCACGCGCAATTTCTCCAGGAATTGCAGATTGCTAGTTATTATTATTATTCAACTTATTCCTCCCACTTTTTTGGCACCTAACTAGTCCTACATGCTTCAACCGATTCACCCCGTTCAAACTTTCACACATTCCAAAAATTCATGGCATGCTTGCTACCATTTTTTATGTTGATAACATTAACCGTTTTTGTGTAATTAGCAAATTTGTGACTTTTAAATCCCCATTTATTCTTAATGGCGATTTCAACACGAGCCATTTTCCTGCGTGGGTTCGAATTTTACACGTGTCACATCTGGCGTCTCACCATTACACAAACTCACACGACACTGGCTGCAGTTTTTTTCGTCATAAACATTTATCGTTTTTGCATAATTAGGACATTTGTGGTATAAAATTACGCATTCATTCTTAATGGCGCATTCAACATGAACATTGATGACATTAAGCAAATTACACTATTTCAAAATAGCAAATCAATTAGCTCACTTGGTAATGCATGCGCTTATTAACTTGAGCCGCTTCCCCGCGTCAGTTCGATTCCAACTGTGGGTACCGCTTTTTTCCCTTTTTATTCACTGCTTAATATTTTTAACGCTTATGATTTGTAACTTGTCATTTTACCATTTATTTTAATAATAATTTATTATTCCCGTTTATCATTTTTAATGCTTATCATTTGTAACTCGTCATTTTCCCATTTATTGTATAATAATTTAATTTCCTTTATATTCTTTCCGCTTATCATTTTTATCGTTTATCATTTGTAACTTTTGTCATTTTCCCATTTATTTTATAATTTAATTTCCTTTTTATTCTTCCTGCTTATCATTATTCACGCTTTTCATTTGTAACTCTCGTCATTTTCCCATTTATTTTATTCATAATTTATCATTTATTTCCCTTTTTATTTTTCCCACTCATCATTTTTCCTACTTATTTTATTTATCATCATTTATCATTATTTATTTCCCTTTTTATTTTTACCACTTATTTTTCCCATTTATTTCATTCATCATCATTTATTTCCCTTTTTATTTTTCCTGCTTATCATTTTAACACATCATTTTACCCATTTACTTTATTCATCATCATTTATATTCATTAATTGCCCTTTTTCATTTTTCCTGTCTTTCATTTCGAAAAAAGTAGAATAACAATAGTGCGAAGGTCTTCGCCTTCACACGCAATTTCTCCAGGAATTGCAATTCTAGTTATTGTGTGAAGGCGAAGGCCTTCACACATTGTTATTCTACTTTATTATTATTATTATTATTATTGTGTGAAGGCGAAGCCTTCACACATTGTTATTCTACTTTATTATTATTATTATTATTATTATTATTATTCAACTTATTCCTCCCACTTTTTTGGCACCTAACTAGTCCTACATGCTTCGACCGATTCACCCCGTTCAAACTTTCACACATTCCAAAAATTCATGGCATGCTTGCTACCATTTTTTTTGTTGATAACATTTACCGTTTTTGTGTAATTAGCAAATTTGTGACTTTTAAATCCCCATTCATTCTTAATGGGGATTTCAACACGAGCCATTTTCCCGCGTGGGTTCGAATTTTACAGTGGGTGGAATTTATTTTCGAAAAAAGTAGAATAACAATAGTGTGAAGGTCTTCGCCTTCACGCGCAATTTCTCCAGGAATTGCAGATTGCTAGTTATTATTATTATTCAACTTATTCCTCCCACTTTTTTGACACCTAACTAGTCCTACATGCTTCAACCGATTCACCCCGTTCAAACTTTCACACATTCCAAAAATTCATGGCATGCTTGCTACCATTTTTTATGTTCATAACATTAACCGTTTTTGTGTAATTAGCAAATTTGTGACTTTTAAATCCCCATTCATTCTTAATGGCGATTTCAACACGAGCCATTTTCCTGCGTGGGTTCGAATTTTACACGTGTCACATCTGGCGTCTCACCATTACACAAACTCACACGACACTGGCTGCAGTTTTTTTCGTCATAAACATCTATCGTTTTGGCATAATTAGTACATTTGTGGTATAAAATTACGCATTCATTCTTAATGCCGCATTCAACATGAACATTGATGACATTAAGCAAATTACACTATTTCAAAATAGCAAATCAGTTAGCTCACTTGGTAATGCAGGCGCTTATTAACTCGAGCCGCTTCCCCGCGTCAGTTCGATTCCAACTGTGGGTACCGCTTTTTTCCCTTTTTATTCACTGCTTAATATTTTTAACGCTTATGATTTGTAACTTGTCATTTTACCATTTATTTTAATAATAATTTATTATTTCCGTTTATCATTTTTAATGCTTATCATTTGTAACTCTCGTCATTTTCCCATTTATTGTATAATAATTTAATTTCCTTTATATTCTTCCCGCTTATCATTTTCATCGTTTATCATTTGTAACTTTTGTCATTTTCCCATTTATTTTATAATTTAATTTCCTTTTTATTCTTCCCGCTTATCATTATTCACGCTTTTCATTTGTAACTCTCGTCATTTTCCCATTTTTTTTATTCATAATTCATCATTTATTTCCCTTTTTATTTTTCCCACTCATCATTTTTCCTACTTATTTTATTTATCATCATTTATCATTATTTATTTCCCTTTTTATTTTTACCACTTATTTTTCCCATTTATTTCATTCATCATCATTTCTCATCATTTATTTCCCTTTTTATTTTTCCTGCTTATCATTTTAACACATCATTTTACCCATTTACTTTATTCATCATCATTTATATTCATTAATTGCCCTTTTTCATTTTTCCTGTCTATTATTTCGAAAAAAGTAGAATAACAATAGTGCGAAGGTCTTCGCCTTCACACGCAATTTCTCCAGGAATTGCAATTCTAGTTATTATTATTATTCTACTTATTCCGCTCACTTTTTTGACGCTTAACTCCTTCCACATACTTCAACCGATTCACTCCGTTCCACTTTTCACTTATTCCAAATATTCATGACACGGCTGCTTACATTTTTTTTGTTCGAAAAATTTTCCGTTTTCACAAAATTCACGATTTTGTGGCATTTTTTTCCCCATTCATTCTTAATGGCAGATTCAACATTTCACATTTTTGTTGTTCCAGTTTGAAATTCACTTATTTCAACACATTCAAATCACATTGGGGACATTCCCAAACTTGCCAAATTCAAAAATTTCACGTTTTCACTTTTAAAATTTGCACAAAATTTTGCAAAATTTCACAAAATTTAGTTTTTCACTTCTAGTTTCTACATTTTTTCACCGATTCAACTCGTTCCAACTTTCAACTGTTCATCTTTTGCCTACCTATTCCACACCTTCCCACTTACCAAAATTTCCAAATTTTCAATTTTTAAATTCACACCAAATTTTCCCAAAATTTAGTTTTTCCCTTCTAATTTCTACATTTTTCAACCGATTCAACCCATTCCAACTTTATTCACTTTGTTCACCTTATGCTTACCATATTCACCCCCTTCACCCCCACTTCCACAATTCAACCCTTGACCCCCACTTCCAGAGTGGCGGCCATCTTGGATTGACCCTGAAGTGCCCCAATGAACCCGGAATGAACTGGAAGTGCCCCAAATCAAACCGGTATTGACCCCAAATGAACCGGAAGTGACCTCAGGTAAACCGGAAGTGACCCCAAATCAAACCGGAAGTGACCCCAAATCAAACCGGAAGTGACCTTTTTAAACCGGAAGTGACCTTTTAAAACCGGAAGTGACCCCAAATAAACCAGAAGTGACCTCAGCTAGACCGGAAGTGCCTCTAATCAAACCGGAAGTGACCCAAATAGACCGGAAATGACCCAAATCAAACCGGAAGTGACCATATTTCAACATTAAGTGCCCTAAATACCTACATTTGCGCTAACTTTTGCAAATTTTGCCCGATAAAACCCGTTTCAACATTTTAACCCCAAAAGTGAACCTCCTGAAGCCGTTTTTTTCCTTTTGTTCTAAATTTAAAAAAATTTTGGCGCATTTTTTTTTCTTTTAATTCCCATTCATTCTCTATTAGGATTCAAGATTTGCTCTAACTTCTACATTTTTTAACCAATTCAACTCGTTCCAACTTTCAACTGTTCATCTTTTGCCTTCCTATTCCACAACTTCCCACTTACCAAAAATTCTCTACAATTTTATTTTTCTACCTTAATTTCTACATTTTTCAATATATTAAACCCATTCCACCTTTCAACTGTTCATCATTTTCCTACCTATTCCACAACTTCCCACTTACCCAAAATTCCAAATGTTCAATTTTGAAATTCACACCCAATTTTTCCAAATTTACTTTTTCCCTTGTAATTTCTACATTTTTCAACCGATTCAACTCTTTTCAACATCATTCTGCAGCATTCCCCAAGTATTTATTCAACCTCTTCACCTTCACACGCAATTTCTTCAGGAATTGCAAATTCTAGTTATTATTATTATATTTTATTCTCCACACTTTTTTGTCCCGCTTCTTCTTCCACATAATTCATCCGATTCACTCCGTTCCACTTTTGACGTATTCCAAATATTCACGAGATGAGCGCTTCCATTTTTCTCGTTCCGAAAATTTTCCGATTTCGCAAAATTCGCGAATTTACGACAAATTTTTCCCCATTCATTCTCAATGGCAGATTCGACATTTCACATTTACGTCATTCCCCTTTTAAATTCACCTCATTCAGCACATTCAAACCACATTCGGAATGATTCTCGACATTCCCAAAATTCCCAAATTCAAAAATTTCACGTTTTCACGTTAAAAATTTCGACAAAATTTCACAAAATTTGGTTTTTCACCTCTAATTTCTACATTCTTTGACCGATTCAACTGTTCATCTTTTGCCTACCTATTCCACACCTTCCCACTTATCAAAATTTCCCAAAATTTTATTTTGAAATTCACACCAAATTCTACAAAATTTAGTTTTTTCACTCTAAATTCTACATTTTTCAACCGATTCAACCCATTCCAACTTTATTCACTTTGGTCACTTCATCCTTACCATATTCACCCCTTCACCCCCACTTCCACTATGCTTACACAATTCAACCCTTGACCCCCACTTCCAGTGTGGCGGCCATCTTGGATTGACCCTGAAGTGCTCCCAATGAACCTAGAATGAACCGGAAGTGCCCCAATTCGAACCGGAAGAGACCTTAGGTAAACAGGAAGTGACCTCAGGTAAACCGGAAGTGACCCCAAATCAAACCGGAAGTGACCCAAATCAAACCGGAAGTGACCCCAAATGAACCGGAAGTGACCCCAGGTAAACCGGAAGTGACCCAAAATCAAACCGGAAGTGACCTTTTTAAACCGGAAGTGACCTTTTTAAACCGGAAGTGACCCCAAATAAACCGGAAGTGACCTCAGCTAGACCGGAAGTGCCTCTTATCAAACCGGAAGTGACCCAAATAGACCGGAAGTGACCCAAATCAAACCGGAAGTGACCCCAAATGAACCGGAAGTGACCTCAAGTAAACCGGAAGTGACCCCAAATCAAACCGGAAGTGACCTTTTTAAACCGGAAGTGACCCCAAATAAACCGGAAGTGACCTCAGCTAGACCGGAAGTGCCTCTTATCAAACCGGAAGTGACCCAAACAGACCGGAAGTGACCCAAATCAAACCGGAAGTGACCTTATTTCAACATTAACTGCCCTAAATAGCTACATTAGGCGCTAACTTTTGCATTTATTGTCCGATTGAACCCGTTTCAACATTTTAACCCCAAAAGTGAACCTCCTGAAGCCGTTTTTTATCGTTTTGTTCCAAATTTCAAAAAATTTTGGCGCAATTGTTTTTTCTTTTAATTCCCACTCATTCTCTATGGGGATTCAAGATTTGCTCTAACTTCTACATTATTTAACCGTTTCAACCCGTTCCAACTTTCAACTGTTCATCTTTTGCCTACCTATTCCACAATCTCCCACTTACCAAAAATTCCAAACTTTCAAATTTGAAATTCAACCAAATTCACCAAAATTCTGTAGTACACTTCTATTTTCCACATTTCTCAAGAAATTCAACTAATTTCAACATCATTCGGCATCATTCCCCAAGAAGTGATTCAAAGTATTCGCCTTCACACGCAATTTCTCCAGAAATTGCATTTTCTAGTTATTATATTTTATTCTCCACACTTTTTTGTCCCGCTTCTTCTTCCACATAGTTCATCCGATTCACTCCGTTCCACTTTTGATATATTCCAAATATTCACGAGATGAGCGCTTCCATTTTTCTTGTTCCGAAAGTTTTCCGATTTCGCAAAATTCGCGAATTTACGACAAATTTTTCCCCATTCATTCTCAATGGCAGATTCGACATTTCACATTTACGTCATTCCCCTTTTAAATTCACCTCATTCAGCACATTCAAACCACATTCGGAATGATTCTCGACATTCCCAAAATTCCCAAATTCAAAAATTTCACGTTTTCACGTTAAAAATTTCGACAAAATTTCACAAAATTTGGTTTTTCACCTCTAATTTCTACATTCTTTGACTGATTCAACCCATTCCAACTTTCAACTGTTCATCGTTTGCCTACCTATTCCACACCTTCCCACTTACCAAAATTTTCAAATTTTCAATTTTGAAATTCAACCAAATTCTACAAAATTTGGTTTTTCTACTCTAATTTCTACATTTTTCATTCCAACTTTATTCACTTTGGTCACCTCATCCTTACCATATTCACCCCCTTCACCCCCACTTCCACTATGCTTACACAATTCAACCCTTGACCCCCACTTCCAGTGTGGCGGCCATCTTGGATTGACCCTGAAGTGCTCCCAATGAACCTAGAATGAACCGGAAGTGCCCCAAATCGAACCGGAAGTGACCTTAGTTAAACAGGAAGTGACCTCAGGTAAACCGGAAGTGACCACAAATCAAACCAGAAGTGACCTTTTAAAACCGGAAGTGACCCCAAATCAAACCGGAAGTGACCTTTTTAAACCGGAAGTGACCCCAAATAAACCGGAAGTGACCTCAGCTAGACCGGAAGTGCCTCTAATCAAACCGGAAGTGACCCAAATAGACCGGAAGTGACCCAAATCAAACCGGAAGTGCCCCAAATCGAACCGGAAGTGACCTTAGGTAAACAGGAAGTGACCTCAGGTAAACCGGAAGTGACCCCAAATCAAACCGGAGGTGACCTTTTTAAACCGGAAGTGACCTTTTTAAACCGGAAGTGACCCCAAATCAAACCGGAAGTGACCTTTTTGAACCAGAAGTGACCCCAATATAAACCGGAAGTGACGTCAGCTAGACCGGAAGTGCCTCTAATCAAACCGGAAGTGACCCAAATAGACCAGAAGTGACCCAAATCAAACCGGAAGTGACCATATTTCAACATTAAGTGCCCTAAATACCTACATTTAAGCTAACTTTTGCAAATTTTGCCCGATTAAACCCGTTTCAACATTTTAACCCCAAAAGTCAACCTCCTGAAGCCGTTTTTTTTCGTTTTGTTCCAAATTTCAAAAAATTTTGGCACAGTCTTCGCCTTCACACGCAATTTCTCCAGAAATTGCATTTTCTAGTTATTATATTTTATTCTCCACAGTTTTTTGGCCCGCTTCTTCTTCCACATACTTCATCCGATTCACTCCGTTCCACTTTTGACGTATTCCAAATATTCACGAGATGAGTGCTTCCATTTTTCTCGTTCAGAAAATTTTCCGATTGCGCAAAATTCGCAAATTTACGACAAATTTTTCCCCATTCATTCTTAATGGCAGATTCGACATTTCACATTTACGTCATTCCACTTTTAAATTCACATCCTTCAGCACATTCAAACCACATTCGGAATGATTTTTGACATTCCCAAAATTGCCAAATTCAAAACTTTCACATTTTCACGTTAAAAATTTCGACAAAATTTCACGAAATTTCGTTTTTCACCTCTAATTTCTACATTATTCAACCGATTCAACTCATTCCAACTTTCAACTGTTCATCTTTTGCCTACCTATTCCACAACTTCTCACCTACCAAAAATTCCAAATTTTCAAATTTGGAATTCAACCAAATTCTCCAAAATTTCATTTTTCTACGCTAACTTCTACGTTTTACAACCGATTTAACCCATTCCAACTTTCAACTGTTCATCTTTTTTCTACCTATTGCACAACTTCCAATTTACAAAAAATTCCAAATTTTCAAATTTGAAATTTAACCAAATTCTCCAAAATTTTGTTTTTCAACTCTAATTTCTACATTTTTCAACCGATTCAACTCATTCCAACTTTCAACTGTTCATCTTTTGCCTACCTATTCCACAACTTCCCACTTACCAAAAATTCCAAATTTGAAATTCAACCAAATTTTTCAAAATTTCATTTTTCTACTCTAATTTCTACATTTTTCATTCGATTCAACCCATTCCAACTTTCCACTCTTCATCTTTTTTCTTACCTGTTCCACAACTTCCCACTTACCGAAAATTCCAAACTTTTAAATTTGAAATTCAACCAAATTCTCCAAAATTCCGTTTTTCACCTCTACTTTCTACATTTTTCAACCGATTCAACTCATTTTAACATCATTCTTCAGCATTCCTCAAGTATTTATTCAACTTTTTCACCTTCACACGCAATATCTTCAGAAATTGCAAATTCTAGTTATTATTCAACTTATTCCTCCCACTTTTTTGCACCTAACTAGTCTCACATGCTTTAACCGATTCACCCCGTTCCAACTTTCACATATTCCAAATATTCACGTGACGCTTGCTCCCATTTTTATGTTCATAACATTTACCGTTTTTGCGTAATTACCTAATTTGAGGCTTAAAATTCCCCATTCGTTCTTAATGGCACATTCAACACGACCCATTTTCCCGTAGTGGGCTCGATTCTCACATTGAGCGTCTTGTCATTACACAAATTCACACGACGCTTGCTACCGGTTTATTTTTTTTCGTTCTAAACAATTACCGATTTTGCATAATTAGTAAATTTGTGGCATAAATTTCCGCATTCAGTCTTAATGGCACATTCAACATGAGCCCCACATTAAGCGAATTCCACCATCTCAATAGAAGGACCCTGGTTAGCTCAGTTGGTAGAGCATCAGACTCTTAACGTCAGCGTCGTGGGTTCCATCCCCACATTGGACAACTGCATCATTTTTCACATTTTTCACGTCTTTGTATAATTAGTATTGTTTTCCCGCTCATCATTTTCCCATTCATTTAATTTTCATCATTTACCATAATTTACCATTATCATTATTGTTATTATTATCATTATTATCATTAGCATAATTTATTTCCCTGTTTAGTCAAAAGGTTTGCCCACCCCTGCCTTAATCAGTACCCAGGAAGTAGCCCTCGGTTTTAGAAAGGTTGGTGACCCCTGGACTAAAGCTTTGTGATGCATTCCATGTATGACTACGTCTCGACAAGTTGCAAGGCTTTGTGCGGGACTAGGCGTGTAATGCTACCTATAACATTGTGTGCGGTACAATGTTCAGTAATGTATGTCCAGAAAAAAGTGTCGGACTACGTTTAGGGATAGGTCCAGGGCAAAGTGCATGATTATGTGCAGGACTTTGTACAAGAGTAGGTGCAACACAATGAACAGGGCGAGGTGTAAGACAAGCTTTAGGGCTTAATGCAGGACACGAAGAAGGGTTAGGTAAAGGATGTAAATGTCAGAGGCTTGACACTCACACATCTAAGCAGTTTGATCTCATCCAGTGCAGTCTCTGTGTAATGGGGTGCACTTTTCACCACCTTCAATGCCACAAAGCGCTTCTTCCTGACAACAAACAAAGCGAAGGCACATGGTAAGGGACATGACTGCAGGCAAAGGTAGAGAAACCATTCAAACTGTAAAGAAACATACTGCAGGTCCCAGCAGAGCCAGACAGTCGAGAAATGTCCCCAACCAAGTTTGCGGACCACATGGTACCTCCCGTTAAATAGGTCCCCAATGGTGACTGGGTAGTAACCACCTGGAGTACAAAGATCAGAAGAGTCACAAATATACTTAATCCAGCTAATGGTCATGTAAAAAGATTCCTGGGATGCCCGGATAAGGTTTTATTTTGAAAATTCTACCTTTGCAATAATCTGATGGGTCTTCTTGCTCTTCATCATCAGAGCCCAGAAGCTGACCATGGGGCAGTCTTAACGCCGCAGGTGGGGCCGGTGATGCCATGGCTTTGCACGTTGGCACTGATGATATCACAGAACTTAAATGGTTAGCACTTATGAGCAGTGATGGATTTGTGTGGGACGGGCTTGATGGAGGACTAAAGGCCTCAGCTGGGCACAGGGTGTTGGTTTTGGCTGCTGTCAGACAAGAGTTTTCAAATGTTAAATGAGTCCATGTGCTGATATCATATGGCATTTCTTTCTTGACACTTGATGGTGATTGGCTAGTGCTATGAGTGGGACTCTGAGAAGGGACAGGAAATGACTGGCTGTGGGCAGGAATCTGAAATGTGACAGGATTTTGAGATGGCATACCAAATGAATGATCTTGGCTGGGCCTCATGGCTGGGACAGCATGTGACTGGCTGTCGGTGGCATTCTGAGAGAGTTCTGGGAGACTCTGAAACGTGACAGGGGGTAACTGGCAATGGGAAGGAAGTGAATGGCTGTAGGTGGGGATTTGACTTGGATCTGAAAGGCCCTGAGAGTGGAAGGGGCTCTGACATGGGACAGAAAGTAAATGCCTGGTCTGAGGTGAAACAGAAAATGATGTGCAGTGGGTGGGACTCTGGGATGGAACAGGAAGTAGCTGGCTGTCTGCAGGGCACTCGTGTGAAATAGGAAATGACTGAGTGGGGCTGTGATGTGGGACAGAAAACAGTTGGCTGAGGTGTGTCTCAGTAGGCAGCAATACTATAGCGTCAAGAGGTAGGAGTATGACACTGTCAGGAACATCTTTAGGGCAGTGCAGGCAACCTAAAGGGGTATGTGTTAAATCTGTGGTGGGTGGGTCCAGGTGGGGGAATCTTGTATCCATAGAGTGGGGGGTAGTTTCTTGGACTTCAACTGTGGTGTCACTATGAGTACTTTCTAGAGGTGGGACTGTTTTGGTAGTTAAGGGTGGGACTGACTCCATCCAGTGCTGTGGTCTGTCACAATGGTCATCACCACTGGAAGAGACAGAGACAATGACTAAGTACACTCAGTAATGAAAAGAGGCAAGGTTTCACTAACATTAATGACTTTTGATTAATGATTACCATCTTCAGCAGCGGCGCAAGTAAAATATCATCCCAAACTAGAAAATGAAGGCAAAGAAGCTGAATAAATACTTGGGGAATGCTGCAGAATGATGTTTAAAGTTGGAACGGGTTGAATTAGTTGAAAAATGTAGAAATTCGAAGGGGAAAAACGAAATTTTGGAAAATTTGGCGTGAATTTCAAAATGGAAAATTTGGAATTTTTGGTAAGTTGTGGAATAGGTAGACAAAAGATCAACAGTTTAAAGTTGGAATGGATTGAGTTGGTTGAAAAATGTAGAAATTAGAAGTGAAAAATGATTTTTTTTTTAAATTTGCAGAATATTTAAACAAGAAAATGTGAAATTTTTGAAATTGGCAATTTTGTGATCGTCGGAAATCTTCCCCAATGTAAACTGAATGTGCTGAATGATGTGAATTTCAAACTGGAATGACGTGAATGTGAAATGTTTAATGTGCCATTAAAAATGAATGGGGAAAAAATTGCCGTAAATTTGTGAATTTTGCAAAAAAAGAAAATTTTGGAATAAAAAAAATGCAAGCACCCCTCGTGTGAATTTTTGGAATATGTCAAAATTGGAGTTGAGTGAATTGGATGATATATGTGGAAGGAGTAGCAGGACAAAAAAGTGAGGAGAATAAAATAGAAGAATTAGAAAATGAAATTGCTGGAGAAATTGCAAAAGTGTGAAGGCGAAGTTCAATAAATACTTGGGTAATGCTGCA
This sequence comes from Syngnathus floridae, assembly GCF_059516105.1. NCBI lineage: Eukaryota > Metazoa > Chordata > Actinopteri > Syngnathiformes > Syngnathidae > Syngnathus > Syngnathus floridae. Next base: position 1,222,065 of record NC_142414.1, on the reverse strand, counting down.
GAATTATGTTTCAAGTTGGAACGGGTTGAGTTGGTTGAAAAATGTAGAAATTACAAGAAAAAAAAGAAATTTTGGAGAATTTGGTATGAATTTCAAAACTGAAAATTTGGAATTTTTGGTAAGTGGGAAGTTGTGGAATACGTAGGCAAAAGATGAACAGTTGAAAGTTGGAACGAGTTGAATCTGTTGAAAAATATAGAAATTAGAAGTGAAAAACGAAATGTGAAATTTTGCAAAATTTTTTGCAAATTTTAAACGTGAAAATGTGAAATTTTTGAATTTGGCAATTTTGGGAATGTCCCCAATGTGATTTGAATGTGCTGAATGATGTGAATTTCGAACTGAAAGGATGTAAATGCTTTGGAATGGGTTGAATCAGTTGATAAATGTAGATATAATTGTAAAAGGATATTTTATCAAATTTTGCGCAAATTTTAATTCTTGAATTTGGCAATTTTTGGAATGCCCACAATGTGATTTGGATTCCCTGAATGATGTGAATTTCAAACTGGAACGACGTAAATGTGAAATGTTCAATCTGCCGTTAAGAATGAATGAGGGAAAATTTGCTGGAAATTTGTGAATTTTGTGGAAATAGAAAATTTTTGGAATGAAAAAATTTTAAGCAACGGTGTCATTAATATTTGGAATAAGTCAAAAGTGGAACGGAGTGAATCGGTTGAAGTATGTGGAATGAGTTAAGCATCAAAAAAGTGGAGGGCATAAGTAGAAAAAGAATAAAGGACAGGAATAACAATCGTGTGAAGGTGAAGTAAATTTCAATATTGAAAATTTGGAATTTTTGGTAAGTTGAAAGTTGTGGATTTGGTAGGCTAAAGATGAACAGTTGAAATTTGGAACGGGTTGAATCGGTTGAAAAATGTAGAATTTCGGGCAAATGTTAAATCCCCGTAGAGAACGAATGGGAATTTAAAAAAAAATTTGCGCCAACAATTTTTGAAATTTGGAATGAAATGAAAAGTACAGCTTCAAGAGGTTCACTTTGGAGTTCAAAACTTGAAACAGGTTGAATCGGACAAAAATTGTAGAAGTTAGAGCAAATGCTGAATCCCCATAGAGAATGAATGGGAATTAAAAAAAACGGGGCAAAACATTTTAGAAATTTGGAACGAAACGAAATATACGTGTTCAGGAGGCTCACTTTTGGGGCTCAAATGTTGAAAAGGGTTGAATCAGACAAAAATTGTAAAAGATAGTGCAAATTTAGCTATTTAGGGCACTTCTCGTTGAAATAAGGTAAATTCCAGTTTATTTGGGGTACTTCCGGTTTAATTTAGGGTAGTTCTGGTTTAATTATGGTCACTTCCGGTTTGAAAAGGTCACTTCTGGTTCATTTGGGTCACTTCTGGTTTGATTTGGGGCACTTCTGGTTTCATTTAGGTCCCTTCAGGTTCAATTTAGGGCACTTCCAGTTTAGCTAGGGTCACTTCCGGTACATTTGGGGTCACTTCTGGTTTAAAAAAGGTCACTTCCAGTTTTGCTGAGGTCACTTCCGTTTATTTGGGGTCACTTCCCGTTTATCTGTGGTCACTTCTGGTTTATTTGGGGTCACTTCCAGTTTGATTTGGGGCACATCCGGTTCATTCTGAGTTCATTCGGGGCACTTCAGGGTCAGTCCAAGATGGCTGCCACACTGGAAGTGGGGGTCAAGGGGTGAATTGTGTAAGCATAGTGGAAGTGGGGGTGAAGGGGGTGAATGTGGTAAGCATAAGGTGAACAAAGTGAATAAAGTTGGAATGGGTTGAAAAATGTAGAAATTAGAAGGGGAAAACTAAATTTTGGAAAATTTGGTGTGAATTTCAAAAGTGGGAAAGTGTGGAATAGGTAGGTAAAAGATGTTGAATGATGGAACGAGTTGAATCGGTTGAAAAATGTGGAAATTGTAAGTGAAAAAATAATTTGTGAAATTTTGTGCAAATTTTAAACGTGAAAGCGTGAATTTTTTTAATTTGGCAATTTTGGGAATGTCCCCAATGTGATTTGAATGTGCTGAATGATGTGAATTTCAAACTGGAATGTTGAATGTGCCAATAAGATTGAATGGGGAATAATTTGCCGGATATTTGTGCATTTTGTTACTAACAAGGTTACTAACAGAGCCATAACAAAATATTGCTTGATTCTTTTAATGTGCAGAACATGTGATTTTTCTTTGAAGGAAGTCTGTTTTTGTCCGTTTGCCTGTTGTAAAATGGTTTCACTTGAAATTACTGACAGATCCAGAAGAAATATTGTTTTATTAATTTAATTATTAAATAATATACACTGTGTTAGGTCTTGTTTCAATAGGCTATTGTTCATTTCAATATTTTTAATAAACATTTAACCAGTCCAGTCCTCGGCTTGTAGCAAATTTGGTTTTTTTTTTGGCCCTCGATGTATTTGACTTCTGCTCTAGATGCTGCGGCCTTCTTTTTGGCCCTCGGGGGTCACTCAAAGACCAGCATTTTGCAAATGAAGGTTTTGGAACGGAATGTTAGGTACAAGGTCGACGAGATACGAAGGCTGTTAGGGTTGACAACTTATTTTGATTGTATGATTATGTTGGAATGTTGACTAAAATCATTAACTTTGTTAAAACCTTCCACTGTTCCGTGGCTCGTTGACACGTTCCACATTCAGTTGTTGAAACTTTCCAAATGCTGTGGAAACATTCTTACCTGTTGAAAAATGATGCCACGGCCATCGGCCTCATACGGACTTGCGCCAGCTACCTCCTCTTCCTGTTTGCACTGCCCGTTCTCTCTCATGCTGACAATGTGACATCACTGGTATCTGTTTCCACAACCTTGTAAAACAATGCGCTAAGACCCTTTGCTCTGATTAACCAGGTTGCAGAGGTGACCCACAAAACCTGTTCACTCTCACCCCCACCCTGCTTGCTCTCAATAAATATTCTCTTGCAAGAGGCATAAGTGATACTGCTTTCAAGCACCTCTGTACCACACAGGGGTGATGATGGCTTTCTCCGCTTGCAAGCGTGGAATGGGCAGCTGTCTCACGTGTGCTTCTTGCATGGATGGTAAAGAGGGCAAAACTCTATCAAAGGCGCTAAGCCATGCGATGTTTTATAGGTTGATAAAAGAACGTTGAAGTTCCATATTAAATGGACTGGGAGCCAATGGAAGTTGGCTGGTAACGGGGTAATGTGATCAAACTTTCTCGTCCTTGTGAGCAGTCTTGCCGCAGCATTTTATACCAACTGCAGGCTTTTAATGCTAGACTTAGGAAGACCAGAGAACAATACGTTACAGTAATCAAGGCGCAACGTAACAAACACATGTATAATAATTTCCGCATCATGAGTTGAAAGAATTGGACAAATCTTAGAAATACTACGGAGGTGAAATACGCAGTTCTAGTTATGTTCTTAATGTGTTTTTGAAGGAGAGGGTTTGGTCAAATATAACACAGAGATTGGTTACAGTATCACTTTGGGTGATAGTACATTTATCCATAGTTACAGTGGTTTCCTTAAATAGGTGGTGATAACGAGCAGGACCAATTATCAACATCTTGGTTTTATCCAGGTTAAAGCGTAAAAAAAGAGGAGGATAATAAGACACATAGCAACAAATAAAGCATTGAGTAAGAAATCCATCCATCCATTTTCTATACCGCTTGTCCCCACGGGGGTCGCGGGCATGCTGGAGCCAATCCCAGCCATCATCAGGCAGTAGGAGGGGGACACCCTGAACCAGTTACCAGCCAAACGCAGGGCTCACAGAGACAAACAACCATCCGCACTCACACCTAGGGGCAATTTGGAGTTCTCAATCAGCCTACCAAGCATGTTTTGGGGATGAGGAAACATGAGTGCCAGTGAAAACCCACGCAGACACGGGGAGAACATGCAAGCTCCACACAGGGAGGGCCCGGAGGTGGAATCGCACCTGCACCCTCCTAACTCCAAGGCAGACCAGTGCAACACCGTGCCACCTGAGTAAGAAATAAACAACAATAATTATAATTAATTGTCCGGTAATAAATAAAATATCTAAGGTAACTTGGGTATGCCAATCAAGTGACGTCCCATTTTTTGTCACCGTTCCTATCAGCTCCTTCCCCCAGTCGAAGAGTTATACAGTTTGATTGCATGAGGAACAAAGGAGTTCTGCAGTCTGTTGGTCCAACACTTGGAAAGGAGCAGTTTTTGACTGAACGAGCTCCTCTGAGCAACGATGACTGTGGAAAAGGTGGCTGACAGTGTCTATAATGTCTCAAAATTTGTTCAGTTCAACTCAGCCATCACCCCCAGAAAGCCCAGCTCCTTGACCATCACAGACTCTTGACTCGATCGATCGTCGCTCTTCGGACACAAAGTATGGCAGCGGACCAAGAGGTTTGTACGGCTTCGTGCACCAACTGCACCCTTCTCTTAGAGAGGTTGTCTCTGCTAGAGGGACGTGTCTGCCAGTTAGAGCAGAATAGTGCGATAGCAGTAGTTGCGGTGGACATAGACGCGGGCTGTAGTCAGCCCGCTAGCCCGGTTAGCATTAGCCCCAAGCAGCCTGCTAATCGCGATGAGCCAGGTAAGACGCATAGCCGTCCAAAGTCATCTCGGTCTACTGGCCCTCGCACTTTGGTCATAGGTGACTCCATTACCCGAAACATTACGCTTAAAAATCCAGCCACGGTAATGTGTATTCCTGGGGGCAGAGCACCCGACATAGAAGCTAATCTTTGGGAGCTGACTCGCAATAGGCCTAGTCAACAGCGTAGTTTCACCAACGCTAGCTACTCGGACATAGTGATACACGTCGGCTCCAATGATGTTAGGATGAGACAATCAGAGATCAAAAAGAAAAACATAGCGAGGACTTGTGATCTTGCCAGAAAGATGAGTCGGCATCGAGTATTTGTCTCTGGCCCCCTGCCTGGGAGAGGCACGGATGAGAGGTTTAGTAGATTAGTCTCCCTTAATCGATTGATGGCTGGGTTCTGTAAAAAGCAGGGACTGTATTTTATAAATAACTGGTCCTCCTTCTGGGGCCGCCCCGACCTGCTGAGGAAGGAAGGCCTTCACCCTAACCGTGAAGGCGCCTGTTAGAAAAATTGTATATATATGTTATCATGCGTTCTCTAATGAGTACTTATTCACAATGTTACTGTTCAGTATGCTTGCTGCTTTGCCTTGCTTATTCTTATCTTGTACAACAGAACAGAAGGATTACGGCTGAGTCAGGGGCGAGATGACGGTTGTGTCAAACAAGATGCTGCTGACAGCTCAGCGTCCACCAGAACAGATCGTAAAAACAACACGTCAAACGATGCTTCATGAACCTTCTGATCTTCCTTAAAGAACATCACTTTCTCTTTTTATCTCTCGGAATATCGCTTAAACTGTTTTGCTGATATAGCCATATCTGCACGCAACACTTTGTGCGTTACTTTTTGTTTCTTTTCTTACGAGACGAAGCCACAATCTCTCTCCCCCCCCCCCCTTAAGGGCTAATCGTCTCACACTGTGGGTAGGGCATTCCAAATAAAAAGAGCGAGGAGTGTAAAACAGATTATTAGTGTAGTCGGATTGCTGTAAGTCTGAATGCACTCCTCGCGAGAAAAGACTCAATATTATGCCTCACTTGTTTTTTTTGTCTGCTGATCCTTTTCTCTTATTCAGATATTCAGTTAGCACTTTAAACCCAACAGATTTTTGGGGGCTCATTCCGGGGTCTCAATAGACCTATTTCGGGATTCCAGCTGACTTTTCGACCCAGGACAAGTCCTTGGCCAAGGCATATAGGGGCTGACTCGATCAGTCGGCTGGACGCCGGAGTGGTTGACGAGATCATCCGAGGAGAAGGCCCAGCAGACTGTGAGTACGAATCTTGATTCTGTTAAAAGTAATGAAAGTGCAGTGACAAGAGGTCACTTAAAACCTTGACAATTCTAGACCCTATCAAGTGCAATTAGAAACAGTTAAATTCTGCATGGGATGGTGGAGTCCCCTGACGTAAAAGTCAGTTAAATTCCACGGGAGGGCGGACTCCTCTGTTTTCCAAAAAAGTACAGGTAATTTGGAGCAGTTAAATTCCACTGAGGTGTCGTGGGGCCTCTTAACTTAACCTTCCTAATGTGTTAGCTTTCCGCTTCCATCTGTGGTGTTTTTCTTAACTCTTGTTTAGCTGGTTTGGCTCCCTTATCCATGAAAAGATAGGTTTTATATCTACTTCAAGAAAAAGGCAAAATAAGTTTTTTCTTACACAATAGGAAGGTTAAAGAGTTTGTTAAAATCCACGGGAGGGTGGACTCCTCTGCTTGCCTGTGAGAATCCCTTCGATTCCCGGGGCCGTCCATTGGAATGTAACGGGGTGCCATTACAAACAGAAATTGATCAACTATTGGGCAGGATAAAAATAAAATTCCAACGTAAAGCAAATTACACAGACATTGGCCGAACCAAACAAAAAGAAGATGAGTTGTTTGAAGACTTTAGACACAGACTAGAAAGAGTGTTCAAAGCCAATTGTGGCTTGGAGCATGGAACTGATGTTTATGACCAACAACTCAAAAATGCTCTACATGCAAATTCGCGACCAGCAATCCAAAATTGGATCACTAAACATATGATCACCTTCCCGACATCTACCTTGCCACAGTTCATTGATCATGCTATACACGCCGAAAAAGTTGTCAATTCAAAAAGAGCAAAAGAGAAAGGGAAAACAGGCACCATATTTTTGGTTAATGGAGAGCAGTCTGAAATGTTCTATCAAAATAAGACCTTCGAACCACGCCTAGGGGGGCGTGGTCGTAACAAATTCCGTGGCAAAGGTAGCGGGGGGTATAGTCGTGATTCTCCCAATTATAAAACAAATGACCAGCCCGCCTCAGGTCAGTCAAAACGATACAATGCTGAACCTCCTATTTGCTGGTCATGTGGAAAAAAAGGCCATATAGCAAGAAACTGCCCAGGCAAGGGCGAGAGTAAACCTCCCTTATGACTAGCCGACAGTCAAACTACAGTTGAAACAACTGCCTTGCCAACAGCTCCCCCTGTTGATGTAGATTTGAACATACACAATATTGAGACGCCAGTGATAACTCTAATGGTAAACGAGACTCCAATAACTTTTTTGTGTGACTCAGGGGCATGTGTGACCACATGTCGTGACATACCTCCAGATGTGCAAAAAAGCGGTAAAACTTTTTGGGTGAGAGCAGCAAATGGGCTGGCAACCCCAGTTCCCCAGTCTCGACCAGTTTGGATACGGGACCCAGAAGGGGGAAGTTGTTGCATTCCCATTTTGCTGATGCCCAGTTGCCCTATTAATTTGCTAGGTAGAGATGCTCTCACTGCCCTTGGGCTTTCCCTTGTGTCTCTTAACGATCAAATTGTTGTCAAAAGGCGACACCAGTTACAGATTTTTGGTCAATTTCACTGCTACTACTTTTATTCATTGGATTTGGCTGATGCAGAAGTGATGGAATTTGGTTCCCCTCTTTTGGCCTGTGTGGCCACTCTTTTGCACTGCCCTGAACAGGCAATGGAAGCAAATAAACTACATATAACTATGTGGCATAAAGACACACCTGGTCCTGATCACAACTACGAGAACATGCTTGAGGCTGCTACACCTGCCACTTTGACAACATCTTTCCTTCTACATGATGGTGAAAGCCGTGCTTGTGTAGTCATACAAACGGCTCCCCCTGCTGTTCAGATGTTGCACGTGTCTCCCACTCTGCTCCACATCTCTCTCTACACTGCAACGTGGCAAAGTTTGGGATTTATGGCTGGTGATGCCTTGGCAGTTTCTGACTGGACTCAGGTTAATCCTGACTCCTTTTATAGTCCTTCCACCAAGCTCTTCAAACAAAATATGACTCAGGACTTGTCATTTATTAGTGGAATCCACGCTTGTGTTGAACAAACACCCTCATTTTGAGATTTTGTGTTGAGGTCCGATGACGAGCACATACTCGCTGAGGTCCCAAGTCATCTTTGGTCTACGGGTCCTTTTGACATTGGTTTAGTGAAAGGTGCGCTTCCTGTTGTCATAAGACCTCGAACTGAATACCGCCCTTGTGTGAGGCAGTATCCTTTAAAACCTGATGCTTTACAGGGTATTGCACCTGTTATTTCTGATTTGCTAAAAGCAGGTGTCATTGTTCCTTGCCCTGATTCTCCTTGCAATACTCCAATTTTCCCTGTAAAGAAGGCACCCCCTTCTGTGGGGTGGAGAATGGTGCAGGACTTGCAAGCTGTAAACAATGCTGTTATTCAGAGAGCACCTTGTGTCCCTGACCCGCATACCTTGTTGAATTCATTGACACCTGATGCAAAAATCTTTACAGTGATTGACATTAGCAATGTTTTTTTCTCTGCCCCTATTGCAGAAGAGAGTCAGTTTTGGTTTGCATTTACATATGCTGGCTCAAGGTACACCTTTACAAGGTTACCACAAGGGTACTGTGAAAGCCCGACAATTTACTCGCAGGTGATGGCAGCCAGCATGGCTAAATTTGTCCCGCCAATGGGAAGTCAAATCTTGCTCTATGTTGATGACATTTTAATGGCATCTCCTGATTTTGCCTCTTGGCAGAAAGACACACTTGCAGTGCTGCATCACTTGGCAAGTGAAGGCCACAAGGTCAGCAAGAACAAGCTTCAACTGTGGTCCACTGAAATTAAGTAGTTCCCAAGGTCGATCTATAGTTGAGAGCAGAAAGGCCTCTATTTTGCAAGCTCCTAAGCCACTCACAAAGAAACAAATGATGTCTTTTTTGGGTCTCACAGGTTATTGTAGAAGCTGGATACTTGATTATGCCCAAATTGTTGCTCCCCTGTCCAAATTGATGTATGTGGAAAACATCTCAATGTCCACTCACTTAAAATGGACTCCTGAAGCTGAGGAGGCTTTTGTGTTGATCAAACAGACTTTGGTATGCAGCTCCACTCTAGCCTTACCCAACTATGATAAGACATTTGTCCAAACTGTTGACTGCAAAGGTCATTACATGACCTCTGTTTTACTCCAATCACATGGCTCAAAGTTGCGACCTATTGCTTTTTATTCCTCTAAACTGGACAGTGTTGCATGTGCTCTCCCACCATGCGTGAGGGCCGTGGTGGCGGCCTCCATGGCTGTGGAGAGCAGTGCTGGTGTTGTGTTGTTTCATCCTTTAACACTGAAAGTTCCTCATGCTGTCTCGGCCCTTCTGCTACAGACTAATATGACTTTTCTGTCGCCTGCACGTCATCTTTCTTGCATGGCTATGTTGCTGTCTCAGCCGCACCTGACGGTTGAAAGATGCACGACACTCAATCCTGCCACTCTCATTCCCCTTCCTGGCGACGGTGAAGTTCATGATTGTGTCGATGCTGCCCAACAGATTGCAAAGGCTCGGCCTGATTTGGAAGATACGCCTCTGCCAGATGGTGATGTGGTTTTTGTTGATGGGTCTTCTAAGAAAAATGAATCTGGAGTGACCCTTACTGGGTATGCCATTGTTACTGCCGACAAAGTCTTGGAGGCTGCTAAACTGCCATCCTATATGTCAGCACAGGCCGCTGAGCTCATTGCTTTGACTGGGGCCTGCAAATTGTTTGCAAACAAGTCCGTCACTATCTGGACTGATAGTCAGTATGCTTTTGCTACAGTGCACGGTTTTGCTCAGCAGTGGAGCAACCGTGGCATGATAACTTCTACAGGGAAGCCCGTCACCCATCCCACATTACTAACTCAACTTTTGGACGCTGTCCAGCTACCTTTAAAGGTGTGCTGCTCACACTGCAAGATCTGATCTTGTTTCTCTTGGTAATGCGTTTGCCGACAAATCCGCTAAGGCCGCCGCAGAAGGCCTGCTCCATGTCCTCTCGTCTCTCACTGATCATGATTTGATGTCACACATCTCCCCTGATGTGTTGCTTGACATGCAGTCTCAGAGCCCCTCCCAGGAACGACTCTCTTGGGAAAAACGGGGTGCAACTAAAAACACTGATGGTCTTTTTGTGTGACCTTTGGGCAAACCTGTCTTGCCTTGTAACTTGTTCAAATGGGCTGCTATTTCAAGTCATGAGGTCACCCATGTCTCGACGGGGGGTATGGTGAAACAAGTTGAAGCTATTTATACAACATACGGCTTTGCAGCTTTCTCACAACAATTTTCAGAGCGTGTTTGATCTGTGCTAAACACAACCCACAAGGCAATTTAAGACCTCAGAGAGGGAAATTCCCGACTCCATTGTATCCGTTTCAGACAATACTTATGGATTATATTCAATTACATAAATGTGAAGGGAAAGAATATTGTTTGGTCATTATAGACGCATTTTCTAAATGGGTAGAAACATTTCCTACCAAACATGCTGATGCACTCACAGTGGAAAAAGTGGAAAAGCCTAACACATGGGAGATCCCCGAGGAAGCCACATTAGCTGATTACATGAGAAAAATGTTGGAACGTCAAAAGAATCCAACCAATAACACTGATGATGAACCCATTTCTCCGCAGGAAGACCCCAAAGTGGTACCGGGAGACTGGGTTTTGATCAAGAGTATCAAGAGGAAGAATTGGCATTCACCCAAGTGGGAAGGTCCCTTTTTGGTACTACTCACGACACCTAATGCTTTGAAAATAGCCGAACGCAACACATGGATTCATTTATCTCATTGTAAAAAGGTGATCTCCGCAGACCCAACCTAAGTACAGAAGGTGAGCAAAGTCTGGTAATAGTGCCTGATCCTGGTGCCAAGATCCAGGGTTGACACGAAAGCTAGCAGAAGCCAATTTCCAAGACACCAACCCGAAGCTCAGGGTGTTGAGTCTGAGGAGATCCAAAAACATGAGCATTAGAGAGTTATTTGGTGAGTGCTTTAATCGGGCTGTAGCCTGCGCAAAGTCTACCATGCGCTTTTGGTTGCTTTTGCTGATTTGTGTTACCATTATATTATTTTCGGGGGTTATTTTATTCGTATTGATAGAGTACCACGAGCCTCGAACATTCTTCTCTCAGGCAACTACCAACACTGATTCTAATCAATATGGCTCATGGGAAAAAATTGCTAGACATAAGCGCAACACAAAATCCCCTTTCGATCATGTTGTTTGTACACCAGAAACCGTCCACGTTCCAACTTGCGTACCATGGCTTTTGTCTTGGACTTACAATAACTCATTAATGTTTACTGTGGCTCCTAATACATCTTCTTCTATTATTTTACCGATGAAACGTTTGAAAGGTTTTCGAAATGGTCACCCCACTACTGGGGATAAATGGCTCGGATATTGGTGGTATTTAACTGGTCACCCGGTTAGCACCGACTGGGGCACCCTTGTCACCACACAAACGCAAGATTTTTGGCCCTCTGGTTCCAGTGAAGAGGCTGTGTTCTTTGCTAAACGAGTAATTTTGAAGAATCAGGGCACAAGCCTCCTTTTGACTCTTACACTCCCTGATGGTCAAATTCGTCCTCCAAATGCCACTTTGTTTAACACTTCTTGTTGGGGTTTTCAACTGTGGGCTTGGTCCTCTGGAATTGATCCCCACTTTCCTATTGCTATTTGCATTAACAAAACAATGTTGATCGCAGACCGTCCCGTTACAAATAATTACACTTTGTCAGCAGGAGCAAAAATCACAAGTATGCTCCTCACTGATTTAGACAGCTATTTTGTTGCCTCCACAGGAATAAGCGGTCAAACCAACAACTGGCTTCTTATGGCTGAGCAAGCCGCAAAAATGGCTAACACCAGTTGCATTGCATGTATGGGTCCAAGACCTCTTTTGAAAATCATACCTGCAAATATAGTTCCTAAGTGTGCTGTTGTTTTAATGTTAAACTCATCCATTTCACCCACTCATGATTGTTTTAAATGGGATAAGGTTTACCCTGTTGCCTCTATGACAAAATATAAACCCCTTTTTTCGTCCAATGTAGCTAAGGGTAATTTTACATGCATTAGATTACCTGGTACTGGTGAGAAGCTCGGCGCCCTACCTACCCCATGGTGTGAGTCCATGACCAATGTCACTGCCCCTTTTTTGCCCATTGCTCGTAGTGATATTTGGTTTTGGTGTAATAGTAACAAACTTTATGATAGGTTGCCTTTAAACAGCTCTGGAATTTGCGCTTTGGTAACCCTATTGTTTCCTGTTCATTTGATAACAATGTCCTCTTATGATTTAACATCTTTTGCTAAGTCCGTAGTGCCCGAATACTGGCCGAGAACGAAGCAAAACGCCGAATGGCAGGGCGCAGCTAATCCAACTTACATAGACGCCATAGGTGTTCCTAGAGGAGTACCGGATGAGTATAAGCTGGTGAATCAGATAGCAGCTGGTTTTGAATCCGCCCTGTGTTGGTGGTGTACTCTTAACAAAAATGTTGACAGGATTAACTACATCCACTACAACGTGCAGAGGCTTGGAAACTGGACCGAGGCGGGTTTCAAGGCGGTCCACTCCCAACTGGCCGCTACTTCCCTCATGGCTTTCCGGAATCGAATGGCCCTTGACATGCTACTCTCAAAAGAGGGCGGTGTCTGCGCCATGTTTGGTGAGCAATGTTGCACATTTATTCCAAATAATACTGCAGCCGACGGAAGCCTGTCCCGGGCCCTTGAGGGTCTGAGGACCTTGAATGGGAGGATGAAGGAACACAGTGGGGTGAACACGGAGGTTTGGACCGACTGGTTGAACGTGTTGGGAAAGTACCGCACCCTGGTTTCCTCGGTCCTGGTCTCCATTGCCGTTTTCTCTGCTATTTTGACCCTGTGTAGATGTTGCTGCATTCCTTGTCTCCGATCCTTAATTAATAAGCTACTTACAACTGCTCTCTCTCCACCAGCTGAGACTTTTCCGTTGCTCCAAAGGGATGACCTTTCGATCGACGGGAGTTCTTTCTCTAGTGACGACTCTGTCAGCGAATCCATTGTGGTAAACCTGTCCGATTTGTTTCGTGACTCTGGCTTTGACGATTAAGACTCAATTTCCTGCAAAGTGTAAGTTAGTTCTTGCAAAATGTGATCCCTTGGCTGAAAATCTTTTGAAGTGGCCATATGGGTTATAAGTTAGTCCCCGAGAACTTATGATAAACAGGGGGGAATTGTTAGAAAAATTGTATATATATGTTATCATGCGTTCTCTAATGAGTACTTATTCACAATGTTACTGTTCAGTATGCTTGCTGCTTTGCCTTGCTTATTCTTATCTTGTACAACAGAACAGAAGGATTACGGCTGGGTCAGGGGCGAGATGACGGTTGTGTCAAACAAGATGCTGCTGACAGCTCAGCGTCCACCAGAACAGATCGTGACAACAACACGTCAAACGATGCGTCATGAACCTTCTGATCTTCCTTAAAAAACGTCACTTTCTCTTTTTATCTCTCGGAATATCGCTTAAACTGTTTTGCTGATATAGCCATATCTGCACGCAACACTTTGTGCGTTACTTTTTGTTTCTTTTCTTACGAGACGAAGCCACAATCTCTTTTCCCCCCCTTAAGGGCTAATCGTCTCACACTGTGGGTAGGGCATTCCAAATAAAAAGAGCGAGGAGTGTAAAACAGATTTTTAGTGTAGTCGGATTGCTGTAAGTCTGAATGCACTCCTCGCGAGAAAAGACTCAATATTCTGCCTCACTTGTTTTTTTTTTGTCTGCTGATCCTTTTCTCTTATTCAGATATTCAGTTAGCACTTTGAACCCAACAGCGCCTTCACTCTTTCTAGGATGGATTACTGTTTGAGCCACTCATGACAGGTCACTTTAGAGCAGGCCAGGGCACAGGTGATTAGACCACCTGTGAGGATGGGTTTGGAGTCTGTTAAGTTAAAGTTAACTAGCGCTAGGCTAGACTTTCAGCATACACATAGCTCCTCGTGTAGACTAGAGCGCGACAGTTTAAATAGTGCTGCAATACACATAAACACACTTTCTACTGGGGTAGTAGACCAATCCAATCACTCCGTCCCGACCGGTCTTGCTGATGAAACGGTGCCTGTTTTAGATAACTTCATATGTGTAACAAATATTCATCATCAAATTCCTACGGTCGTTTCATCCCACCGCGCTAATAAACTTTTGAGAGGTGATGTTAGGCACATTTTTACTCGCATCCCGTTTAAAAATCCTTCGATAGATACGCACCCTGATCGACCGATTACACTTAAACTCGGTTTTATGAATATTAGATCGCTTCATACGAAAGCAGTTCTCGTTAATGACCTTATCATGGAACATAATCTAAAGGTTTTTGGTCTTTGCGAGACCTGGTTAAAACCTAATGAACTGCCACTTAACGAGGCCTCGCCTCCAAATTTTGTGAGCTCGCATGTGGCACGTCCTCGAAAAAAGGGTGGGGGTGTCGCCCTCATCTCAAATTCTGAGCTTAGATTTAGGCCTCGCTAAATTCACGTATTTAAAACATTTGAAGTTCTCATTGTGCGATCCACTGCGTTACCGTCATTCTATCTTGTTGTTATTTACCGCCCACCCGGGGCTTACTCTGGCTTCCTGGATGAATTTTCAGAATTTGTGGCTGATCTAGTGACAAATGCAGATAATATAGTTATCATGGGTGATTTCAACATCCACATGAATTCACCGTCAGAACCACTGACTTCGGCATTTCAGACTTTAATCGATACGTTTGGTTTTACGCAAGCCGTACAGGCAGCAACGCATAAGAATGGAAATACCTTAGATCTGGTATTATCCCGGGGACTAGCAACCTCAAATATAGCAGTACTGCCATACACTACTGTTCTGTCTGATCATTTCTTAATAAAATTTGAAATTTTAGTTCCTTGTCAAAGACAAGAGAGCAATCAGAATTATAGCAGCCGTAATTTTAACTCCATGACTGCAACTGCGCTATCTGAGTTACTGTCGCCGGCAACCGCCATGTTTCCCGCATACAGCGGCTCTATTGATAATCTTACAAATGAATTCAATGCGACATTATTAAAAGCCATCGACTCTGTGGCACCGCTACGTCTGAAAACTCACCGTAGATGGCCAACTCCGTGGTTCACAGATGAAACACGTACGTTTAAACAATTATGTAGAAAGCATGAGCGCAGATGGCGTTTAACCAAACTTGAGGTTTTCCATCAGGTATGGAAGGACAGCCTCCTGAAATATAAAGATGCGCTTATTTTAGCAAAAACTCGTTATTTTTCGCAAGTCATTAATCTTAATAAAAACAATCCTAAATACCTATTTGATACAGTGGCAAAGCTAACTCTGCGCCAGCCGACCCCCGATAGCTCCTTCCACTCAGCTGACGAGTTTATGAAATGTTTTGCTCAAAAGATTGAGTCCATTAGGGACGAGATCAAGAATACCATTCCAATCGCTCCGCCGGTTACTAGCGCTGGGGATCATGCAATAACCCTCTCAAATTTTAAAAGCGTGTCCCTTGAAATGCTTACAAAATTGGTTAGTACGGCTAAACAAACAACATGTTTACTCGACCCGCTTCCAGCCAAACTACTTAAAGAATTATTTCCAATTCTAGGACCGTCCGTCTTAAATATAATGAACCTGTCTGTTTCCTCTGGGATAGTGCCAACAGCCTTTAAAACCGCTATTATTAAACCGCTACTTAAGCGAGCAAATCTTGACCCGGACTGTCTCAGTAATTATAGGCCAGTTTCAAACCTCCCATTCATAGCAAAACTTCTTGAAAAAGTAGTAGCGCAGCAGCTTATTGATTACATGATCGCTAATAATCGATATGACGCTTTTCAGTCTAGTTTTAGAGCTAATCATTCCACAGAGACAGCACTTGCTAAAGTGACTAATGATCTCCTCATAGCTATGGATTCAAATACGTCGTCTGTATTGTTACTACTCGATCTTAGTGCTGCCTTTGACACTGTAGACTTTGATATTTTATTAGGGCGTCTTAAAAGCTGTGTTGGTATCTCAGGGTCAGCACTCAGCTGGTTCAATTCCTATCTATCAGACAGGACGCACCGTGTGGTCCATGGCAATACGTCCTCTAAGCTCTATAATGTTACGTGTGGTGTCCCACAGGGATCGGTACTCGGACCGATTTTATTTAATATTTATATGATTCCGCTTGGGGATATAATACGTAAATATAATATTAGTTTTTAATGCTACGCGGACGACACCCAGTTATATATGCCGTTATCGATGACAGATCTGCGGGACTGTTGTAATCTCGAGGCGTGCCTTGCGGAGATCAAGCAATGGATGTCTCTCAACTTCCTTCGTCTTAACCCAGATAAAACTGAGATGTTGATAATTGGTCCTACTCGTTATCAACACTTATTTAAGGAAACCACTATAACTATAGATAACCGTACTATCACTCAGAGTGATACTGTAACTAATCTCGGGGTAATATTTGACCAAACGCTCTCCTTTCAAAAACACATTAAGAATATAACCAGGATTGCGTTTTTTCACCTTCGTAATATTGCTAAGATTCGTCCGATCCTCTCGACCGGGGATGCGGAAACTATTATACATGCGTTCGTCACGTCGCGCCTGGACTACTGTAATCTTCCTAAGACCAGTATCATAAGTCTACAGTTAGTGCAAAATGCCGCTGCGAGGCTGCTCTCACGGTCAAGAAAATTTGATCACATTACCCCAATATTAACCAAATTACATTGGCTCCCGGTCCATTTGAGATGTGACTTCAAGGTTCTTCTACTAACCTATAAATCACTGCATGGCTTAGCGCCTTCATATCTCGTCGACCTAGTCGACCTAGTCGTTCCTTATGTAACCTTCGTTCGCAAAACTCTAGTCTTTTAGTTACACCGAGGGCCAAGAAAATGTCTGCAGGTTCTAGAGCATTATCTATTCGGGCTCCAGAGCTCTGGAATGCCCTACCAATGGATATTAGAACTACTACCTCAGTAGAAACATTTAAGACACGTTTAAAGACACATTTCTATGAGATGGCCTTTAACCAACTTGGAGTGGCCGATTTGGCCGGAGTTTGTGTTGTCCTCTCTGCCCACCCCCTCCCTGGCTGGGGAGGGAGTTAGGTGGCGCAAAAGCTGATAGCGGCTAGCTGGATTCTCGGGGACCAATTCAAGATGAAGAAACTGCTGTTCAACCTCCTTGAAGACACTGCCAGGACAATCGAGGGCACCTCCGACATCCATTTTTTCATTGATTTTCATATTATGTATTACTTGTGCCCTCTCTGCATCCATTACAACCTGGTGATCCTGAAAGGGGGATCCTTCCATCTGTGGTCCCTTCTCAAGGTTTCTCATTTTCCCCTGGCAGGGGTTTTATGAGTTTTTCCTTGCCCTTTTGGGAGCTTATGATCAGGGGATGCTTTGAGAATAATTGTCAATTTTTGGCTGCGTGAAGCCCTTTGAGACTCTTTGTGATTTAGGGCTATACAAATAAACTTGACTTGACTTGACACAGAGCCTGACCCGTTCGTTCAATCTGGAAGTGTCCTTCTTGGATGTGCTGCTTCCCCAGCACACCACGGTGTAGAAGAGGACAATAGCAACCACAGACTCGAACATCAGCCGCGCCCGCACTTCAGATCCGTGAGGAGAAGGTGTGTCAGATGTTCCGGAGACAGAAGGTCTGGAAGGCACCAGGCCCAGATGGCGTGTCGCCTTCCTGACTAAGTCTGTGCTGAACAGCTGACACCCACCTTTGCACGTATCTTCAACCATTCCTTGGACCTGTGTAACGTGCCCTCGTGCTTCAAAAGCTCCACCATCGTACCAAGACGCCCACCATCACAGGATTAAATGATTACAGACCCGTCGCCCTAACATCTGTGGTCATGAAATCCTTTTAGAGACTAGTGTTGAACCACCTGAAGGACACAGGCCCTGCAGACCCCCTGCAGTTTGCCTACCGGGCAAACAGGTCAGTGGACGATGCAGTCAACATGTGACTGCACTACATCCTGCGCAACCTAGACACCCCAGGGATGTACGCCAGGATCCTGTTTGTGGACTTCAGTTCACCGTTCAACTTCATCGCTCCCAATATCCTCCACCAGAAGCTCATCAAGCTCACGGTACCTGCCTCCACCTGTCAGTGGATCACCAGCTTCCTGATCAATAGGAGACAGCATGTGAGGCTGGGGACCATCACATCCGACATCCGGACCACCAGCACTGGCGCCCCCCACGGGTGCCTACTGTCCCCATTGCTCTTCTCTCGCTACACCAACAATTGCTCCTAGGCGGCTCTTCTGTGAAGCTCCTGAAGTATCCGGACGACACCACTCTCATCGGACTGATCCAGGATGGTGACGAGAATGCGTACAGACAGGAAGTGGAGCGGCTGGACATCAGGAGAGACCCTTCGCCACTTCCACCCCTCACCATCCCCAGTAATGCTATTCCCACCACAGACACCTTCAAGTTCCTGGGATCCACAATCTCCCGGGATCTGAAATGGACCGGCCACATAGACTCTGTCCGGAAGAAGCCCCGGCAGAGGTTGCACTTTCTGAGACAGCTCAGGAAATTCAACCTGCCATAGGAGCTGCTGAAGACCTTCTACACTGCCATCATCAAGTCTATCCTCTGCACCTCTGTCACTGTCTGGTTTAGATCGGCCACCAAACAAGACAAGCACAGACTGCAACGGACAATCAGTTCTGCGGAAATAATAATCTGGACCAACCTCCCATCTACCCAAGACTTGTACCTGTCCAGGACCAGGAAACGTGCAAGTAACATCTCTGCACACACTTCTCACCCAGGTCACAGTCTGTTCAAACTACTCCGGTCCGGACAGCGTTACAGAGCGCTGTACGCCAAAACCAGCAGACACAGACTTCTTCCCCAAGGCTGTCGCCCTGATGAACTCACGCCACTCATATAGACTCAGAGACATCACTGTGCAATAACATCACACTTAAATGTTGTTAGTTACCTGAATGTTGTCAGTCACTTAAATGTTGTACAGAGGCTGAGATCAACAACCGCAGTTATATTCCATGTTTGGCATGCACAAACTTGGTCAATAAAACTGATTCTGATACTGATCAAAAGCTTGTTGTAGATGTTGAACTACATCTAACTTGGACTAAAGAACTGCATCCTGGTCTGCATCTTCCTGTGCAGGTGGCTAGTGTGCGCCCAGTTTACCATCCAGCCACACCCCAAGACACGTATACAAGTCCACCGCCTCTACCCCACTACCCTCCAGTAGTACTGGCCTAGCCTTTGATTCAGACTTTCCAAAGTCTATGACCAGCTCCTTTGTCTTGTAGAAGTTGAGCTCCAGATGGTTGGTGCAGCATCAGGCGATAAAGGCCCCCACCAGACTCCTGCCCATTGTCATCCTTCATACACCCCACAATGGCTGTTTCATCTGCATACTTCTGTAAGTGACACAGCTCAGAATTGTCTAAGGTGTACAGGGTGAAGAGAACAGGGTCTAGCACTGTCTTCTGGGTAATGTCTCAGCCTGATGTACTGTGGCCTGCCTGTCAAAGATTCATGCAATGAATGGAGCAGGGCGACCTTGTGCAGCTTGGATCAGAGTTTATTGAAGGGAAGGGGGTTGTGGATAACAGAGACACAGGGGGGACAGAGGCTCACGATCAGCGGGCAGGAAACAGAAGTCCACTCAGATCAGGAACAGAGACAGGTAGTGGGCACTAACCATGAGCCTACACACGAGACCGGTGGGAGTGCAAGAGCAGAACAGGAACAGCAGGGGCAAACACAGACTGGAATTTACAGTAGACATCGACAAGGATAAACACGCGGGCAGGGTTTAAATACAAATGTTAACAAGAGAGAGCAGGTGACATTCGTTCGTGATTACGGAGGCGTGGCTGAGGGAAAGTTGCCAGCTGGGTAGCATGTGGCATGGGAACTGTAACCCTTTCCCTGGTAACAAGTTATTTTTATTCAGTAATTGAGTTAATAAATCTTACTTTTTTGAATTAGTGAGTTCCCAACACTATAATTTAAAGGCTATTAATAATTTGTGATATAGCCTACCTTTTACATTTTTTAGCTTTCTTTTTAGGTAAATTATCTGCCTTCCCTTGTGCTTGCTTTGCTTGTAGGCTACAATTTATAATTCTGTCTGAACTCAACAAATCATATCATTTTAAGATTATAAGATTGTACAGTGCAAAAAGACTCTTATAAGTTCAGTTATTAGGTCTACTTATTTCCCTTGGGTTAACGTTGGGCCGTAATTAGCTAATGGAATGTCTATATCTCAAGCTAGTTTCATAGACGATCATTTGCCATTTGCTAGTGCAACTAGTTTTCATGATAACTGTATTTTGTTTTATAACTGAAAGTGTGCCAAGCATAGAATTTGGGGGATACCAGGAGCTATTCGTTCTTTTCTTGAAAGACAACTTAATGTCCTTTATGACCAGCTCAGTGGCCTTGTGGTATGACTGTCCCCCCTGAGACTGGGAGGTCGTGGGTTCGATCCCTGGCCGAGTCATACCGAAAGACTATAAAATGGAACCCGATACCTCCCTGTTAGACACTCAGCATTAAGGGTTGGATTGGGAATGCTGTGAGGAGCTGCGCCCCACAGTCATTATTAGCAATGTATAGCTTCAACTATGGAAACTAAAATTAGACTTATTACATTATCATTTATTACTATCATGTATTCAATTACTCCATACATTATTATATTTACAATAATGACATAGCATGTAAAGTCATATATATTTAAATTTATAATTCATGGAGGGTACGCCTATACGTACGAACCGGGGCTTCACAATTTTCTTGCGTCTACTTATGAACCAATTTTCGACTTCCGAATCGACGAACCAGCTACCCCTTTCTTTCAGTGGACGATGAGGCACATATTCATGGTACACCTCCTTAGGGCCCTAGGCAAAAATATGTCAAGGGGCCCCCCTAACTAAAGTCATCTCCCTGAAGACCAGAGAAACTAAATTTGACTGACTCAAACTAAATTTAATGTGAAAAAAATGAACAATTACTTACTAGTTTTAAATAATCAGTTGCTCTACCTCCTACTCAGTAGCAGCATCTACACAAGTGTCCAAATACGACAGAGGTGTCCAAACGTTTTGAAAGGAGGGCCAGGTTTGATAAAGTGAAGGGGCCCAGGGGACAATGTTTTTTTTCAGACATTTTTTAACTACAAAAATTTCATGCAAATACTGTTATAAAACAAATTTCATTGTCCTAATTGTCTTTATTTTTTAGATGACAAAATAACCAAATATAAGCCACTCAGGCAGATGTGAACACAAATTCTGCCTTTCATTCATATCTGAAGAGTCAGATAACATTGAACAAACTGTATGAAATACCTTAAATTTGCATGAGTTTAAAATCATTTTTGCCTCATGAACATTTTAAACAGGAGTTATAAGTAATGCAAAGTTGTCGGTTATTATTAAAACTTAAAACAAATGAATTTTGCTCTTATCATTTATAATATCTTTCAGAAAGTAATAGTTCTTGTCACGTCTACAGGTTCATAACATCAACAGTATTAACATGGCCACTTCGAACTATTTAATATTATGTAATATTTACTTTTGATTTACTTTTGATTCACAGCCCCGCGTGAAGAATCGCTGTTGTCATGTCAGTTCAGCTTGGAGCTGCTTCACTTTATCAGCGCGGTCACTCCCTGTTAGCTTGTCGTATGTGTTAGCATGTTTAGTTTGATAGTGTCTCTTTAGGTTGAAATCCTTAAACAAGGCAACCGTCTCTTTAGAAATTAGACAAACACAATTGCCTTGATTTTCAGTGAAGAAGTATTGTAATTCCCATTTCTCTTGAAAGCGACGGCCCTCAATGTCAACTTTCCTCGTTTTCTTTGCAGTCGCCATGGCAGAAATGAGCGGAGAGGGCTGATTCTGCAACCTTTTGGTAAAGGAGGAATTACAGTTTCAAGTTTCATGATTTTTTTTTATTCAGTTTGACAGTGCAGGCGGGCCATAAATAATACATCATAAGACCGAAGCTGCGGGCCGTATGAAATCTGATCGGGGACCGTATATGGCGCGCGAGCTGGACTTTGGAAATGCCTGACTTACAATGTCACTGAATCAGTCGATCAGTGTCACACAATGATCCAACATCAATATACAGCAAAGGTGTTTTTCTTCTTTTGTAATGTTATGGTGATGAAGGTGATATAAAATTTGGTCATTTGTTGTGCTTACAATACATACTTCCGGGTCGCGGGCATGCTGAAGCCTATCCCAGCTGTCATCGGGCAGTGGGCGGGCGACCCTGAACCTGTTGCCAGCCAGTCGCAGGGCACACAGAGAGGAACAACCATCCGCACTGGCACTCACACCTAGGGTCAATTTGGAGTGCTCAATCGGCCTGCCAAGGATGTTTTTGGGATGTGGGAGGAAACCGGTGTGCCCCGGAGAAAACCCACGCTGGCACAGGGAGAACATACAAACTCCACACAGAGAGGCTGGGTTATACCAACAAAGATAAATTTACATATATGCTAATCAGAGATGAGCAATACCATATTAAAAATTAGTTAATCCTGTTTTAAAATTAAGCAGAGCTCTGTTTATTGTATTTATTTATTTTTTATCTTTGCACTGATCGGTTGGCACTTTTTAAATTTCATTGTACATGTGTGACAATGACAATAAAGATCTATTATATTCTGAACCATCTAAAATTAATCTCTGTTCCATAAAATTTATTTAAATTTTGTCACGGAAGGAACAGGCAGAAACAAGGAACAAGCTGGTACTGTCTGCCACACGGCAACGGCTTCCTCCTTTCAGTCAATCCGTGTGCAATCCGGCAGCAGGGGATGTTCACAGGGGTATAATTTGGAAAACCACTGGCCATACACCGTCGCGAGCTCTACGATCTGCATACCTTCGCATTTATGATTTCCAGTTTAATATTTATAGTCTTAGGAGACATACTGTTTTGACACTGCTAACGTGCCGAGCAGGGGCGGATCTAAGATTCTAGGATATCAGGGGCTTAGCCCAGATGCCGATTTATGTTTTCTGTCTATTTTGCTGCCTCACACATAAAACATTTTTTTTTGCACTTCAACTTACCACCAGTTCAAAGCATAGAAAGGCACAGAGAACCATCCTGTATCAGTGGCAGCGCACCCAATACGCGCACTATAAGTATTCGGCCTCGTGCGACGCGCATGACGTCATTATTGATTCTGCCGTGTGTTGTAGACAAGTAGCGCTGTATGGCTTGCAGCAGTGTGTCGTTGACTCGTAGCCGCAAAGATGTTGCAACATTTTGAATCGGAGAATGAAAAAAGAAAGGTGTTTATGACAATGAACAAAGACAACACAGCAGTCAGGTAAGCAAAGCAACGTAACCCCTTTCTTTAGATGGATAGGCTACCCATTGCCTTTGTTCTGTGGTTAATTTCGTATGGAACATGAGGGAAAATCTTGCACAATGCCGAGTTAAAACATGTCCAGGTCTTCGATACAGTCATTACGCAAATGCGTTGTAAACTAGGGTTCATTGTTAATGTTTTACTCTTGTTTTGAGAACCACCAGCTGACTAGTGTTTTGTTTAGCCTGTGCAACATAAGTCTGTGCAATTGAATCAACAGGGGAGAAAGTGTGAGAGAGGAAAGGGTGTTTTGTTGTCAAAGTTTTACTGTTGTTTCGAAAGTTATAGTAGTTGAGAACCATCAGCTGACCAGCCATTCGTTTAGCCAATGGAACTTCAGTGCAAACGAAACAACGGAGGAGGGAGTGTGAGAGAGAGGAAGGGGTAGTGTGTGTGTGTGTGTGTGTGTGTGTGTGTGTGTGTGTGTGTGTGTGTGTGTGTGTGTGTGTGTGTGTGCGCGTGTGCGTGTCACGCGTGCGTGTGTTTGTGTGTGTGTGTGTGTGTGTGTGTGTGTGTGTGTGTGTGTGTGTGTGTGTGTGTGTGTGTGTGTGTGTGTGCTTCTATTAATGGCTGGCCTGTCAAATAATCCTCTCTGAAATAAACTGGACACCAGCTAGCATAGGCTAGAAGAAGGGAGACTGGAGTCTGGACAACCTGACTAAGCTTAGCGCAGTTCATGTCCATGCAGTGGTGAGCTGTGCATGTCACATGTGCAATGAGTGCAGGGAGCACGCATCCATCTATAAATGAAGAGTCCACATGCATCTGTCTCACCATGTCTCCTCAGTGCGGACCCTGCGGTGCTTTTTGCCTCGCCGCCTGTGCTTCTTGTTTACGCAGACAGGGGTTTCACACGCAATCCCGGCTGATGCTGACAGACAGAAAAACAACAACATATGTTGTCATCAAAAAGCCATGAATGCATGGCTTCAACACACCATATTATGAGTTATTCAAATAACTATAGCAAAAAAACATGCTAACAAGTTTATCGAACCATCCGCGTAACTCCAAATCATTAAATCCAACAAAATCTTCATCCTCTGTATCACTTATAAATGACTCTGCTAACCGTGGAAGTACAAGATGCACTGCTTTGTCTTCTACGTGGCTTATCAGACTCATCCTCAGATGCAGTTCCAATTATTCCACAGGCCCAGAGCGCTCTCATGCGGTTAAGTGTGAAAAGAACATTTGTCGTGATATACTAATGTATTGATAATTTCACATATAAGTCGCTCCTGAGTATAAGTTGCACCCCCAGCCAAACTATGAAAAAAAATGGGACTTATAGCCCGGAAAATACCATGTACTATATACCTTTCAATATTGTGTTTGTGGAGTATGGGTTTAACAGCAAAATTCACCAATTTCTTATCCAACTCAGGGGACAGCCATTTTGCCACTTTCTGTTGACTGAAAATGACATTGTAGATGCCAATCGTAGGGCACACATAGATGAACAACCAATCACACTCACATTCGCATCCACCATGTCGCCCTGGATTTATTATTATTACCATTATTATTATTATGTACGCCTCTATTACACAGTTACGAGCCCCCCCCCCCCCCCCCCACACACACACACACACGAATGGTACTCTTCTGGAGACAATAAATAAGATTATAAAACGCAAAATTAAGAAACGATTGCGAGCTGCTGGCTGTACGAAGGGGTGTGCTCTGCCCCACAGCAGTGGACGAGTATTACATTCTTTATCTTAAAATGGCTTCCTTTAGTTAGAATCCCATGGTGGATTTGTGTGAGTTTAAACTCTTTGTTTTTGTTCTGTTGGTGGTCTCAACCTTGTTGCTTCTTTGTTATCTTCTTCTTCTTCGTCATCTTCTTTGTTGTCATCTACTTCGTTGTGTCATCTCTACTCTGTTTATAAGAGCACGAAGATGAATCAGCCGGAAGTAGCCATGGCAACTTACTTTGAAGAATAACACCAATAAGGAACACCATCAACTACTAGGATTGTACCTTTGGCTAAAGATGTCAGATTACAGTTCAGCTAAAATAAAACCAATAGCATAGTTATTTGGTGATGTTTCACCATCCTTATGCTGCAGTCGGCGACTAAACGCTCCCCTCCCCCGGATTGAAAATGTTCACTCTTTACTACACTGATAGCCCCCCCAAAAAATAAGCTAAACAGCAACGCCGTGAAAGGTGAACCGCAATATACCAAGGGAACACTGTAAAAGTGGAAGTGACATCAATGAGTGTCAAATGAACGTGTACTATTTTTGTGGTCGTGCAGCTCTTAAGCACTTAGCATGTTGACCTGCTCATGACCACATTAAATGCACGAGTGAATGAACATTAACTTCTGTAACCAGCACCCAATCCATTATACTTTACCTATGAGCATTGTGGATCCCAAGCAGGGCTGACAGTTATCCTCTACCTTTGTAAGCTCAACAGACTTGAGAGACAGTCCGACTTCTCTGGTGGTTCCTAGCGGCACCGGGTAAGAACTGGGTCCGGGTCTGAGCTGGTGAGTGGGGTGCACTGTCGGAGCAGCTGACGCTCTATTCTCAGCCTGTCAGACCTTCCCCTCTTTAACTCACGGCATGCCGTGGTGAACAGAGCATCTTTCCACAGTGGTTTGTTTGTTCCATAACTTCTTGGGTTATTCTTGGTGGGCTGCTCTTGAAGAGATTGATCACAGCTGAGAACAGCTGCTGACACCAAACACTTTAGCACAACATGAGCACTGGCCATGGAGCGAGAGAGAGAGAGAGAGAGAGAGAGAGAGAGAGAGAGAGAGAGAGAGCGAGAGAGAGCGAGAGAGAGAGAGAGAGAGAATAATAAGTAGACATGCACGTTAGTGTAATTTGACCTCAAAACAGTTTAGCCTTTATACTTCATCTTTATTGATGGACTCCGGGTCCAAGTAAAACAAGACAAAATAAAAACCACAAGTTTGAGACAGACAGCACTCAAAAAGCCCAACACACAGGAATGAGCATGCTAAAGTGCAATTCTTAGTTTAAAAAGCATGCAATTAAGTAGCCAATATTTTCAGAACATTCAAGTATGACCCATGAGTTGGGTGTAAACTGTAAGTCAGGGGTTCTGTGCATGGAGGTTGCTGATCACTGTCCAATTTTCTTAATAATATCCAAGAAACACATTGAGCTAACATCAAAATCTTCTAAATATGAGAACAGTTAATGTAACAAACACAGCTAAATTTAAGTCAGTGATCAGCAACCATCCATGGACCGATATCCTTCATTCTGTAGACCCACAAGAATCTTACACTTTGTTTTCACACTGTATCTCTCAAGGTTATGAACTGTGTTTTCCCCTTCGACTGGTGTCTTCCAAACCTCATTAACCCATTCAAACCATGGATAACGTCAGCCATCATCAAATCTGTAAATACCAAACATAGATTGTACAAAAAATATCTTTAGTCCAACACCATTTAATCATGCTCAATTGAATAACTATAGAAACAAATCAAATCATATTGTTAGAGGAGCTGAAACACATTATTACAACGAAGAGCTTTCTAAACATAAAAATGACATGACAATGTTGTGGAAAACAATTACCAACATGCTTACCAACATGGCATCCGTGTTTTGTGGTGAGATGCCGCTGGAGATGAACAGGTGTTGTGATTTGGTTCCCCCGTGAGATTTTGTTCCCCCTGCCGCGGGAGCGCGCACGCCTTGTTTGGAAAGCGAAAAACCCGATGCCGTACGGCGTCGTACAGCGTCAGCACTATGTTGTTTTCAATAAAAACATGAAGAATTCACGTTTGAGTCAGTCAATTTTAATTTTCATAAAGGATTATTCTCATTTGATTTATTTAAATTCATCCGCGTTCTGCCATTGAAGCGGGGTGCATTCAAAGACCAGTCGTACAGACGGAACACTCACTCACTTCACCAAAAAGCAACGATATACCGTATTTGCCGGTGTATAAGTCGACTCGGTGTATAAGTCGACCCCCTAAAATTCGACGGAAATTTACGATTTTATGATATATCCTTTGTATAAGTCGAGCTCAATTGTTGTATTATATTAAACTTCAAAATTCAATCAGAAATATGCGAAATTTATTGACGAAATGTGTTCAAATTACGGGAGGCCGTGCGCATGCGGCTGTTTATAAGCACCGCGGAGGAGATCGCGGAGCCTCATTCGACTTCCAGCGGCCGGCGAGCTCGCGCACGCCGCCCGGCACCACCGGGAGGCCGGAAATAGCTCCAAGCCGAGCGGATCGGCACTTTATAAGCACCGCGGAGGAGATCGCGGAGCCTCATTCGACTTCCAGCGGCCGGCGAGCTCGCGCACGCCGCCCGGCACAGCCGGGAGGCCGTGCGCACGCGCCGGGTGGCCGAAAATAGCTCCGGCCGAGCGGATCGGCACTTTATAAGCACCGCGGATGAAATCGCGGAGCCTCATTCGACTTCCAGCGGGCCGCGCACTCGTGCACGCCGCCCGGTTCAAATTTTCTAAGTGCCAACGGCTCTTGCGCCATAAAGAGTCCGCCTCGGTTGGTTCCCCATGTCGGCCAGAACAAGTGAAAATTCGGCCTCTTCCCCTGGAAGTCTGGCCAAGTTTGCCGAATATTTTCTAAGTGCCAACGACTCAACCGCCGTAAAGTGTCCGCCTCGGCTGGTTCCCCATGTCGGCCACCACAAGTGAAAATTCGGCCTCTTCCCCTGGAAGTCTGGCCAAGTTTGGCAAATATTTTCAAAGTGCGAACGACTCAACCGCCGTAAAGTGTCCGCCTCGGCTGGTTCCCCGTGTCGGCCACCACAAGTGAAAATTCGGCCTCTTCCCCTGGAAGTCCGGCCAAGTTTGACGAATATTTTCTAAGTGCCAACGACTCAACCGCCGTAAAGTGTCCGCCTCGGCTGGTTCCTCCGGTCGGCCAGAACAAGTGAAAATTCGGCCTCTTCCCCTGGAAGTCTGGCCAAGTTTGGCGAATATTTTCTAAGTGCCAACGACGTTCATTTAGACATGGCGATTGAATGTTTACGTACCAGTAGTTATTGTCGTTGCTTGACGCGCGATGACTCGCACATTCGCTCAATACCCAGTACTTCCCCCTAGCAGTCATCGTAGCTGCCTGGCTTTCGATGTCCGTTATTGAGGTGAGAATATTTGAAATTGTTGCTGAGGATGCGTGTTAATGCGACGAACGCTTTATAATGATTCAGTTTCTCGCTGTTTGATGAGCCTGACGGACGCACACCCACGCACAATGAGATGCATGAGAAACGGCCTTGGTTACCATCACATTTGAAGCGATGAATACGAAGTTAAATTTTATGACTCGGTGTATAAGTCGAGGTCGATTTTTTTCGGTCGATTTTGGATCGAAAAAGGTCGACCAATACACCGGCAAATACGGTAATTACGTGAGCTCTTTGCATAAACCTCGATGCAAAGAAACTCCTCCTTTTGGGTACCGTTACATGCTACAAGGAGAATATATTACAAAGGAGACTTTATTCTTAAATGTGATCATCATTCATCCATCCATTTTATTACTCAGGTATTTTCAAAGCAAATTAATATTGTTGCATTTATTAATTTGCTTTAAAATGACATCGCAATATAATTAAAAGCTGACACTATAGCAATGTCAAACGTGTTCATTTAAGAAAAAGCCACACACGTTTTGTGATCAAATCTTTCATAACGAGAATGATTTGAGTGAATTGATTTGAATGAATAATTGAAGAAATTTCAGTTCTAAAGGCTCCTTTTGTCCCAAGCAAAGTGAAAGGTGGTGGGATAAAAATTGTAACAGGAACGCTATAAAAAATGTCAAGCTGTGAATATTTGTGCCCCCCTCCCATTTTGAGAACGGTGAGTCCTGGACATCGACTGGCTTTTTTTCTGTCTTCCTGGGGGTCTGCTTAGGTAGTGTGGCAAATTTGAACAGGTTCCCTCATTCCTAGCCCAAGTTACAGGGGGGGAACATATCCTCACGGGTGCCCCGTGAGGATATGTCCCCCCCCCCCCTTATTTTGAGAACGGTGAGTCCTAGACTCCAACTGTTTTTTTTTCTGTCTACCTGGGGGTCTGCTCAGGTAGTGTGGCAAATTCTAACAGGTTCCCTCATTCCTAGCCCAAGTTACAGGGGGGGAACATATCCTCACGGCGGCCCCGTGAGGATATGTTCCCCCCCTTATTTTGAGAACAGTGAGTCCTAGACTCCAACTGTTTTTTTTCTGTTTTCCTGGGGGTCTGCTTAGGTAGTGTGGCAAATTTGAACAGGTTCCCCTCATTCCTAGCCCAAGTTACAGGGGGGGAACATATCCTCACGGGCGCCCCATGAGGATATGTTTCCCCCCTTATTTTGAGAACGGTGAGTCCTAGACTCCAACTGGTTTTTTTTTCTGTCTTCCTGGGGGTCTGCTTAGGTAGTGTGGCAAATTGGAACAGGTTCCCTCATTCCTAGCCCAAGTTACAGGGGGGGAACATATCCTCACGGCGGCCCGTCATTGATAATTTTGCAAGATATAATTCAATAAACAGTACTAATACGGACAGACCTTGAGTCAGTAGTCCAAGTTACAGAGAATATGTTCCCCCCCATTTAAAACGGTGTAAATGTAAATAAATGATTTGTGCACTGATAACTTTACAATATTGGATGTTAAATAAATAAATAAACAAATAGATAATAATGTTTTCTTGGTTTCTTGGTTGGTCAAACAATATTGTCTTGAATTCAAACTTGTCACCGAAGCACCCATTTTACCCCACTTTGTAAGTGCGCATTTCATGTCATTTCGCCATTTGTTTTCTGACAACAATACGCTGCCGCACAATGGACCCAACTATTTACCAACAAATTCATCCATCCATCCATTTTCTGAACCGCTTAGTCCCCACGGGGGTCGCGGGCGTGCTGGAGCCTATCCCAGCCGTCATCGGGCAGTAGGCGGGGGACACCCTGAACCGGTTGCCAGCCAATCGCAGGGCACACAGAGACAGACAACCATTCGCACCCACACTCACACCTAGGGACAATTTGGAGTCTTCAAT
The DNA here is from genome assembly GCF_059516105.1 of Syngnathus floridae. Lineage (NCBI taxonomy): Eukaryota > Metazoa > Chordata > Actinopteri > Syngnathiformes > Syngnathidae > Syngnathus > Syngnathus floridae. Next base: position 1,191,718 of record NC_142414.1, on the reverse strand, counting down.
TGGCCTACCGAGCATGTTTTTGGAATGTGGGAGGAAACCGGAGTGCCCGGAGAAAACCCACGCGGGCCCGGGGAGAACATGCAAACTCCACACAGGGAGGGCCGGAGGTGGCGTCGAACCCGCACCCTCCTAACTGTAAGGCGGACGTGCTACCCAGTGCGCCACCGAGCCGCCAACAAATTATTGCCTACAAAACAAAACGTGAATACCCAAATGGTATTACGAAGAAGTATGTATTGAGAAGAAAAGCTTCTTTTTACGACGTTGAGGGTAAGATACACAACGTACATAAATCAAGCAAATTAGATCCAGAGACGCACCAAAAATTCACATTGCAGAACCTGCTAATTTCTACACTAACGTCAGAAACTTAAGTTTTAGAGTAATTACTCTATAACACAAATAATTGACTTATAAAATGTTGAATGCAATATACATAACACACCTCACTATGAAGGAAATTGTTGAATTTGTTGAGTGCAACTCAAGCTAAAGTTTTTTTCAAGTAACTATTTGTAGATCTATTGAGTAAATATTTGATAAATTATCAAACTAAAGTAACATATTTGGTTGTAGACCCATTGAGTGAACATTTGATATATTATGAAACTGTTTTGTTTTTTTTGTCCAAGTAGCAAATTTGCAATTAGGTGTATTGAGTGAGTACTTCATGAATTACCACAAGTATGGTGCTAATTCAACGTTTTATTTTTACTTCGACTCAGGAGGGGAGCTGTATTATTGCCGCCAAAAAGGCACAGGCCAGGCAGTCCAAGTGAAGGTTGTCTGTGGTGCTGAAGAGGCAAATGAAATTTTCAAGAGTTTTCATGCCAGCTCGGCAGGGGCACACGCCGGGCAAAATAAAACAAGACACAGCATCTCTCTGAGATATTACTGGCCAGCGATGTCTGTTGACATTAATGAGTTGGTATGTAAACAATACAAAAAGAGTATAATTATTTGTTCATTTTTTTAAGCCTGCAAACATAATGAATGAAACTATTCCTTTGTATCTTTAGCAAACAATTCAAAATGATTATCTAAGATCTTCCTCTTCTTTTTGCATGCATTTATTAACAATGACTACTTTTCCACAAAATTTGTCATTGTCAGGTGTCCCAGTGCACCGAATGTCAGGCAGCCGGCATATCAATAAAAAGCCCAACAGAGGTCATGCCTATACAGGTCAGTTAATCCAAATAATGTTCTCTATATTGACCCAAGGTCTATATAGTATTTTGTATGTGGCATACTTTATATAACTATTTTTCTCAGCAACATCAGTTTGACACAATTTGTTTTTATAAATATTTATTTATTAGGTGTCTCAGCCATTTGAACTCTTGGGGATGGACCTCATTGGCAAACTGGCTCAGACAAAAGATGGATACCAATATATTTGCGTGATGGTCGATTATTTCACAAAATGACCTCAAGCCTATCCATTGAGGTCGAAGTCTGCTGCTGATGTTACCGCCTGTATCCTAAAATTTGTCTACCAATTTGAGTCGCAAAAAGGATCTTGACAGATCAAGGCAAAGAATTTGTCAATGCAGTAAGTACTACAGTGTTTGGCACAAATTATCTTCATCATAGCTGTCAAATACAAGTCCCTGAGGGCATATCTGGCCTGCAACTTTATTTTGTGTGGCCAATGAAAGCAACGAAAGGATGTCGAACTTCATAAAATAGCTGGAGTAAAATAAAAATAAAAAAACGTTTCTTACCGCTCATTGTATTTTGTCCGTGTTTTGTGACTGTTGCACTTGTGGGTGTTGTATTTTCCTTCTGTGTATTTGTGATGCAAAGCCAGTGTAGTGATGATGTTAAGCTCACATTCTCAAACACTATTTCACTGCAAAATTGCCCAACTCAATTACTTATTCTTTCCCCTGGCAATTGCAGATCAACAAGAGAGTATGTGAAATGCTTGACATAAAAAGAAGCCTTTGCTCACCATACCACCCTCAAACTAATGGGTTGGTGGAAAAATTAAATGGGACAATTCAAAGGTGAGTATACTTCATTTGCCCACATTAATCTTTGACAATTTCTTGTTATGATGTCGCTCATGAGTTTGTTTTTGTTTTCAAGGCACTTTCAAAGTAAATAACATGCACTATAAAAACTGTTAGGTCAGAAAAAACACATTTTGGTTTAAAAATTGTCATTGGAGTCATTTATATACAATTCTCCAAAATTAATAAAAAAACAACAACACTGTCACCAGCGCAATTTTAAAACTGATTTTGTTTTTTAGAGCTCTGAGCAAAGTGGTTTGTCAGCATCCAGAAAGCTGGGATGAATATTTGGATGCAGTTATGTTTGGTTTGCGGACCAAAAAACAAATGACAACAAAGTACTCGCCTTACTTTCTAATGTTCGGCAGAGAGGCACGCTACCCCATTCAAGTGCCAGAACACTACGAGGTAAGATTTTTGGCACATCAAGATCCATGATCCATTACAAGGATATACAGTATCATGGAGAAGTTTTTATACGATCAAGGGCAATTTGCTTGTTGAATTTCTTTAGGTACATCTTAATTGTAAAACACAAATATAAAACTAAAACTTGTTGACACTTTAATCATGACAGCAAATGTTTGCCTTTTCTGAAGGTTGATGGCACTGTGGAGGATGTGGTGGGGATGGAAGTTATGGCACAAAACCATAACGAACAAGACCAACTATTTGAGCAAGTTAGAGAGCACATTAGAAAAGCGCAGGAAAAAACAAGGCACCCAAAAACAATCTCAGGGACACCACCAACTGTACACATAGGAGATCTTGTTCTAAGACAAAATATCAGGTCTCAACAAAGAAAGGGAGGAAAATTGAACCCCAATTTTTTGGGGCCATACAAAATTGTGGCGATTGAGGGTAAGACAGCTGACCTCCAGGATGAGAATGGAGCCTTGGTCCCCAAAATAAACATTGACCACCTAAAACCATACAAAGAAAATAAACAAAGAGTGCCTCATAGGTATGAAAACAAAAAAGGAGCATCCTCCTGGATGACACAGTCACCATCCCCACCAGCCTCAGCACTTCCAGCCACTGCTCCTCCAGCCACTGCTCCTCCCGTCGCAGCTCCTCCAAACACCGCTTCCTCTCCCGCTGCTCCACCAGCCGCAGCTCCTCCAAGCACCGCTCCCTCTGCCATTGCTCCACCAGCCTCAGCACTTCCAGCCACTGTTCCTCCAGCCACTGCTCCTCCCACCGCAGCTCCTCCAACCACCGCTTCCTCTCCCACTGCTCCACCAGCCGCAGCTCCTCCAAGCACCGCTCCCTCTGCCACTGCTCCTCCAGCCTCAGCTCCTCCAGCCACTGCCCCCTCTGCCACTGCTCCTCCCGCCGCAGCTCCTCCAACCACCGCTCCCTCTCTCACTGCTCCACCAGCCGCAGCTCCTCCAAGCACCGCTCCCGCTGCCACTGCTCCTCTAGCCTCAGCTCCTCCAGTCACCACCCCCTCTGCCACTGCTCCTTCAGCCACAGCTCCTCCAGCCACGGCTCCCTTTTCCCCTGCTCTTAATACCGCCACACCACCACGACTGTCTTTGACTTTTAGACAAACGAGGGAAAATGCGGACAAATGTAAGATGTATTCATGATAAAACTGTTAACATATTAAAACATACATTATGGATATGTGGCACATTTTGAGGTATTGTCCTGACTTATTTTTGGCAGACGTTCAAGATGCCTGGAAGGGAAAGCACGTCCATGTTCTCCTATCAAAAATCGGAGCGTACAAATTGTTCTTTTGGGACATTATGAACGTTGGACCCAAATCTGAGCTGGAATCGGAGGTAAAATTATGTTTTCATATCTGAAACTTAGGTTTCTCGGTTTGACTGTTTTGTTTCAAGTCTTAATTGGCAGCACTGTATGTTTTTTGGGGGGTGGGAAATATTTTCTGTTTCAATTTGTTTGCCGTTTCAATTACAGGTTATAAACGCGTACCTCCTGTTGTTGGTGAACAAACGCAACCAAATCAGCGTGGAAAAGGTTTCCTATATTGACTCATTTGCAATGACTAATTTATGGAATGGAAAGAGCCAGAGACTCAAGGTCTGTCTGTATTAGTACTGTTTATTGAATTATATCTTGCAAAATTATCAATGAAGTTAAGAAGTTAAATGTCTTAATATTGTTGCCGGGCCAATTAGTGGTCCAACAACGTTATTAAGACATTATAACAATTTTATTAAAAAACTCAATTGGCATTAATTTTGTTCTTTACACATTTTATTGAAATTATTGACAGACGTATTTTTTTCTTCTGTTTATTTTTAGATCAACCCGGTGGAATACAAACTTATTGTTGGCATTGTCAATGAGCATAATCATTGGAAGCTGGCGGTAAAGAAATGTTTTAATGCCACAAGAGGGAGTAACATTACAGCAAAAAATATATAGTTATGTGCAAAATGTTTGATAATTCATGCATATGAATAATAAAACCTCATATTTTGTGTTTAAAATATAGGCAATCATGCCAGGAGAAAAAAGGTCCTTACTGCTTGATGCTCTTGGTGAGTCTCAAATGGACATTAAAAAATGCCTGGAATCAACCCGGTAAGCACAGCTTCTAAAAGTCAGAGTTCTATTGTGATATCAACATTTAACTGAAGATGTGCGCTTTCTTTTGAAAGTGGACTAGATTTTTGTTTTTATCAATACAAATTATGTAACTGACGGATAAAACTTGAAATTTGTGTTTATGTGCTGGCTCTTATATTTCAGGGCGTTCATAAGCAAAAAAGGGTGCAATGTTTCCAGGTGGACTTGTGGCACTGTCCCCCATCCCAGGCAACAAGATTCAACCTCTTGTGGTGTCTTTGCTTTGAAAGTATGCATTTGATTTACAGACTATATTTACCAAACTCATATCACTCAATTATGCAAAAACTTAATCAAACATTACTCAAAACAAAAAAACTAATTTAGAGTTCATACAACAAAGGACTAAAACTAATTATTGTCTGACAGTAGAATTTTTTGTACGATATATAGGCTAAAGATGGCAAACATTTAAGGCATCCTTTATGCACTGTCAACATCTGACATTGTCTTTTTCAGTTTGCAGAACATCTTCTTTCAAATGAAGAAATAGATTTCTCAGCAAAGGCACACGATATAAATAGGTACAGGCTGCAAATTGCCACCACACTTCTATTAGAGACTGGTAAGTAATATGCACCCAAGAGATGTTATTGCCACCCAAAGAATGGTCCTGACTGTGCTATCAATGCTATATACAACTCAGTTAAGTTTTACACAGGGAAGTACGATAGCAATTCTTCTGTCTTTGTTTTCACAGATGATTTATCTGACTTGTGCTTTGTTTGTGGGGAAGCTACACATGACACAGACGACAGATGGGTGATTATGTCAGGTCTTGTTAACTAATGCATGTGATGATTAAGAAATATGTTGAATTACACATGCGTTGTAAATTATTGTAAATGTGCTGCATTGTATGATCTTGCTTTTTTCTTTGTTTACCAGATTCAGTGTGACGAGTGTTGCAGGTGGTTCCATCTTGTATGTGTCGGGGAGCCTCCAACCTAAGGCTCTTTTTTGTGTACAGCATGTACAGAAATTAAATGCTAAATATTTGAAGCTTTCTTGAAGACCATTTTGCTTTTTTTTTATATTTTTTTTTTATTTTTTTATTTTATTATTTTAAAAAAATATTTTTTTTTTCTTAATAAAGTTTAAAGTCATTATTTTTGATGTATATTATCTGATAAAGAAACAAAGTTGTTTGACCAAAATAAGGCCAAAGACATTGATAAAGTGCAGTAATAACAGTATCACTGCACAAATCATCAGAAAAAAACAGTTGGAGTCTAGGACTCACCGTTCTCAAAATGAGGGGGGGGGGAACATATCCTCACGGGCCTCCGTGAGTAATAAAATGGATGGATGAATGATGATCACAATTAAGAATAAAGTCTCCTTTGTAATATATACTCCTTGTAGCATGTAACGGTACCCAAAAGGAGGAGTTTCTTTGCATCGAGGTTTATGCAAAGAGCTCACGTAATTATATCGTTGCTTTTTGGTGAAGTGAGTGAGTGTTCCATCTGTACGACTGGTCTTTGAATGCACCCCGCTTCAATGGCAGAACGCGGATGAGTTTAAAGAAATCAAATGAGAATAATCCTTTATAAAAATTAAAATTGACTGACGCAAACGTGAATTCTTCATGTTTTTATTGAAAACAACATAGTGCTGACGCCGTACGACGCCGTACGGCATCGGTTTTTCGCTTTCCAAACAAGGCGTGCGCGCTCCCGCGGCAGGGGGAACAAAATCTCACGGGGGAACCAAATCGAGCACAACACCTGGCGGCGTGCGTGAGCGCGCCGGCGTCCGGATGTCGAAAAAGGCTCCACGATCTCCTCCGCGGTGCTTATAAACAGCCGATCCGCTCGGCGGGAGCTATTTCCGGCCACGTGGCGCGTGTGCGCGGCCTCCCAGATGTGCCGGGCGGCGAGCACGAGTGCGCCGGCAGCTGGAAGTCGAATGAGGCTCCGCGATCTCCTCCGCGGTGCTTATAAACAGCCGATCCGCTCGGCCGGAGCTATTTTCGGCCACTTGGCGCATTCGCACGGCCCCCCGGATGTGCCGGGCGGCGTGCGCGAGTGCGCCGGCCGCTGGAAGTCGAATGAGGCTCCGCGATCTCCTCCGCGGTGCTTATAAACAGCCGATCCGCTCGGCCGGAGCTATTTTCGGCCACTTGACGCGTGCGCACGGCCTCCCGGATGTGCCGGGTGGCGTGCGCGAGCTCGCCGGCTGCTGGAAGTCGAATGAGGCTCTGTTAGGGTTTTCCAGGTTATCTTTATCATAGGATTATGTTGGAATGTAGACTATAATGATTAACCAATCTTGTCTTGCTCTCACAACGCAGTAAAATAAAGTGGTTGAATTCTCTGCTTGATTGACCAGCTGCAGAGGAAGCAATCAAAGTTGTTCTGTTTCCCACAACATTGTAAAACACCCCCTGCTCTGATCTTACCAGAGGCCGGGGGTTCACCAAACCTGTCAACTCTCAACCCCCACTCTGTTTCTCTTAATAAATATCCTCTCGCAGGAAGGAGAGTTCAGACTTCCATTCGAACGTCGCTGCGCGCACAGCGACGAATGGACTCTCCACCTGCAGGTGTCTAAAAGGACTTACTTGCCTCCCGTGTGGTTCTTGCAAGATAAGTTGGAGTGAGCAAATCTCTAACAGGCTCCGCGATCTCCTCGCGGTGCTTATAAACAGCCGATCCGCTCGGCGGGAGCTATTTCTGGCCGCTTGGCGCGAGCGCACGGCCTCCCGGATGTGCAGGGCGGCGTGCGCGAGCTCGCCGGCCGCTGGAAGTCGAATGAGGCTCCGCAATTTCATCCGCGGTGGTTATAAAGTGCCGATCCGCTCGGCGGGAGCTATTTTCGGCCACTTGGCGCGTGCGCACGGGTGTGCCGGGCGGCGTGCGCGAGCTCGCCGCGCGGCGTGCGTGAGCTCGCCGGCCGCTGGAAATCGAATGAGGCTCCGCGATCTCCTCCGCGGTGCTTATAAGCACTGCTCGCCGCTTGTGGAGTTTGTGATCATTAAGTGCCGTCCTTTTTATCTGCCGAGGGAATTTACCGCGATTCTGCTCGTCGCGGTTTACATCCCGCCTTCCAACATCGAAGGAGACAGGATCGCGGCGCTTGGTGAACTGTACCAGGCTGTCAGTGAACAGCAAACAGCGCACCCGGACGGTTTCACCATCTTCGCTGGAGACTTCAATCATGCTAACCTGAAGTCTGTTTTCCCGAGGCTTCACCAGCATGTTCCTTTTCCGACATGTGGAGACAGCTTCCTGGACCTAGTCTACTCGGCGCAAATGGGAGCTTTCAAAGCCACCCCCCTCCCCCATCTGGGGCTTTCTGACCATCTCACCGTTTTGCTTTTGCCTGCATACAGACAATTGGTAAAGGCATCCAGGCCGGTTCGGAGGCAGGTTCGAGTGTGGCCTGAGGGTGCCTCCGATGCACTTCGTGACTGCTTCGACACCACTGACTGGGACTTGTTTAAGCAGGCAGCCACCTACAACGATTGGACGGACATAGAGGAGTATACTGACTCTGTTACCTCTTACATCACGAAGTGCATCGGTGATGTGACTTGCTCGAAATCCGTCGTCACTCGCGCGAACTGGAAGCCGTGGCTGATGGGGGCTGTCCTCGGACTGTTGAGGGCCAGGGACAAGGCTTTCAGAGCGGGGGATGAGGCTGGCTTGAGGACAGCGAGGGCCGACCTGTCCCGAGGCATCAAAGAAGCGAAGAAGGCGTTCTCGTGCAAGGTCTCCACCCACTTCAAGGACAGCAAGGACGTACGTAGCCTTTGGCGGGGCATTCAGACCATCACGGACTACAAGCCCGCGCCGAGGAGCTGTGAGGGCGACGTCCGTCTGCTGAACGATCTGAACCGCTTCTTTGCTCGCTTCGACGCCCAGAACAGCACTTGCCCGCTGAAGACCACTCCCCCCCCACACGAGCAGCCCCTGCGCCTCTCTGCCGACGGTGTGAGGAGGGCGCTTGCCGCTATTGACACCCGTATGGCGGCGGGCCCTGACAACATCCCGGGTCGAGCGCTGAAGGACTGCGCTGGGGAGCTGTCGGGTGTCTTCACGGACATCTTTAACGTTTCCCTGCAGCAGGCCATCGTCCCCTCGTGTTTCAAGGCTGCCACCATCGTTTCTGTGCCGAAGAAACCTGCACCGTCCTGCTTCAATGACTACCGCCCCGTGGCACTGACGCCCATCATCATGAAGTGCTTTGAGCGGCTGGTCATGGAGCACATCAAGTCCGTTCTCCCCCCCACCATTGACCCTTTCCAGTTTGCGTACCGTGCCAAGCGGTCCTCTGAGGATGCCATCTGCTCTGCCCTCCACTCGGCCCTCACCCACCTGGAGAGAAAGGACTCATATGTGAGGTTGCTGTTTGTGGACTTAAGCTCTGCCTTCAACACCATTGTGCCGCAGCGACTCATCTGCAAACTCGACGAGCTGGGCCTCAGTACCTCCCTCTGCAACTGGCTACTGGACTTCCTCTGTCAGAGGCCTCAGGTGGTGCGTGTTGGCGACAAGATCTCCGCCAGCATCACGCTGAGCACGGGGGCCCCCCAGGGCTGCGTGCTCAGTCCATTGCTCTTCACCCTGCTGACGCATGACTGCACTG